>NC_134896.1:56320035-56327535 GCF_041734735.1 Babylonia areolata
CCTGGGTTCAATTTCTCCTTTCTGTCCATCTCTGTAGTCATTTCAGACTTTGATGTCAGCAGAGTTGATGGACATTCAGTGGTTATCTCCTTAAAAGCCCTTCAGGGGGAAAACAGTAGAAAGTGGTGTCTCAGGTCATTAAACAATATCCAAAACAATAAATCTAAATTTGAGATAATGTTCTGGAGATATACCACTCCAAGATAAACTGTGTGAATTATCAGCCTTCCAGAGCTATTCCCCCTTTTTCTGATGACGTCATCAGTGACGTCATTATGCACATACGTAATACTTTTATGACAGTCAAGGAATTTTAAAGGGGCAATCAACCAAAGTGAGGGTGATAGCAAATGGAAAACACACACACAAACACTACCAAGGTTGTCCACTTTCAGCTAGGATTCAGAAGTCTCCATAACTTGGAACTGTTGATACAAGGTCACGAAGTGTTAGAGACACTGAATACTTCCCCAGAGGAAAACATCTATTGCTTCGTCTCGAAATTGCCCCTCCCCCTCCCCGTGAAACGTAATTCATTCATTATTCAGTGCATCCACTCCAGAATTGCCCACAGCCCAAGGGACTCTGTAAGTGGACAGCGAGAAAATGTTGTGGTCAGTCAATTAAGAAATGTGGGCATGCACTGTGGCATACACGGACAGACAGACGGACGGACAAACTAACTGACAAAACCCCATACACTCACACACACATGGGATATATAAATCGTGCAAGTATGCAGCCAGGAACTGCCGCTTGTTCGCAAAACCATACAGACGAATACATTTGCATTCAACATCAAAGATAAAAGATATGACTTTTTCTTGTAAACGAATAACCGTGACAACTATCTCTTTCACATTCACTGACATCTGCAAAGATTCCTTCCACCAAATCTAAATCATACATCAAAACGCAACGAGAGCAGTGTATATAACGAAATTTACGGACGCACATGCTCTCTTTCCTCCCTCCCCATGTGGCCGTTCCGATCAATAATCAAGATTCAGCCATAGATATTACCGTGGGTGAGGGGGGGGGGGGGGGGGGGGGGGCAGAGGAGAGGGAGGAGACACAGAAAGAAAAAAAGAAAAAGAAAAAGAAAAAAGAATTATCTCGATTCTGGGGACTACAAGATACAAATCTCTAGGGACGTTTTTATCTATGACTTCGTGTCGTCGCTACAGCGCTCACACGGGCGAAAAATGGCACACGGGGGACAAACTCTGCCGGAACAAAAAGCCCGATTCCCGCAGAATTATTTCCCCTGCGAGACTTGCGTCCGCGATGTTTCAGCTGATTGGCTCCAGCTTGCAGGCAGACGACAATGGGGTTCGGGGAAAAGGTGGGATTGCAATCACAGGACTGTCGTCTGCTTGATGTTGGATCGAATGTCGGTCCCAAGGTGTTGCAAGTAATTACTGGGAAGGACTGCATCTCGCCTGTTGTGTCTAATGCTGTGACCACCACAGCCGTCGGCAAAAAGTCGGTAAGACCGTCAGTTGCACATCAGCTGACCTCCAAGTTAGGCCGTTGGAAGGGAGTGAGGAAGAAAGGGAGGAGAGACGCGGACAGACGGAGAGAGAGAGAGAGAGAGAGAGAGAGAGAGAGAGAGAGAGAGAGAGAGAGAGAGAGCTTTTAAACAATGAATGAGACTTCATGTATGCTACCATGATATATGATATGGATATTTATATATCACCTATCCTCAGTCAGAGACCAAAGCTTTACAAACACGGAGTCATTTGGACAACAGGCTGCCTGCCTGGGTACAGCCAACTGACAGCTGCCTTTGAGCGATCATTATTCGTTGCCTGTGTTATTCGGTCAGGTACACACACACACACACACACACACATGACACACACACACACACACTGACACACACACACACACACACACACTGTGACACACACACACAGAGACTCTGACACAGACACATATAATTATATGCACTCACGCAGAAATGTAGCATTTTACTAGACGTGTACTACAACAACGACTTCTACTACTACTACTGTTTATAACGTTGAATCTTGAACAGAATGAAATCGCTTTCACACCGTTCATTCACACGCATGCTTAACTAACTCTGAGGAAGGAAAGACAAAGCCTATAAACACGTGTAAATATTGGAATCGGAATATATTCATGTTACATACATGAATAAACTCCGACACATGTAAACAGAAAGCTATAGTAGAGACACCATAGACATGGAAAGAGGAAGGGAAGGGAGGCTTTAAGGGCAGACTTGATGGCACCGAGATGATTGCAGACCGCAGATCTGATGAAGCGAAAGAAGGAGCGAGTGCAAGGTCCAGAGACAGAAAAAGAAGCAGCGACCACCGACTGTTCAGTGTTTGACTCTGGCGACGCGGCCACGGAGTGCATCTCGTGCTGAATCTGGTTGTAGTGGTGAGCGAGACGGGGGTGTAGAGGTGAAGGCAGTCACAGAGACACTTACAACATGCACTGATGTTGTGCTTCATTCTGTATGAGACATTCAAATCATGCACTGATGTTGTGCTTAAATCTGTATGAGACATTTATAACATGTACTGATGTTGCATTTGATTCTGTATGAGACATTTATAACATGTACTGATGTTGTACTTAAATCTGTATGAGACATTTATAACATGTACTGATATTGTACTTAAATCTGTATGAGACATTTATAACATGTACTGATATTGCACTTAAATCTGTATGAGACATTTATAACATGTACTGATGTTGTACTTAAATCTGTATGAGACATTAATAACATGCACTGATGTTGTGCTTCATTCTGTATGAGACATTCAAATCATGCACTGATGTTGTACTTGAACCTGTGTGCAGTATTTACAACATGTGCTTAAGTTTTATTTAATTTTGTATGAGACAGTTGTTACATGTACTGATGTTGAACTTAATTCTGTATGAGACATTTATAACATGTACTGATGTTGAACTCAATTCTGTACGAGACATTTATAACATGTACTCATGTTGCACTTAAATATGTATGAGACAGTTATAACATGTACTCATGTTGCACTTAAATATGTATGAGACTTTTACAACACGTGCTAATGTTGTATTTAATTTTGTATGAGACATTTATAACATGTACTGATGTTGCACTCAATTCTGTACGAGACATTTATAACATGTACTAATGTTGTGCTTAATTCTGTACGAGACATTTATAGCATGTACTGATGTTGAACTCAATTCTGTACGAGACATTTATAACATGTACTCATGTTGCACTTAAATATGTATGAGACAGTTATAACATGTACTCATGTTGCACTTAAATATGTATGAGACTTTTACAACACGTGCTAATGTTGTATTTAATTTTGTATGAGACATTTGTTACATGTACTGATGTTGCACTCAATTCTGTACGAGACATTTATAACATGTACTAATGTTGTGCTTAATTCTGTACGAGACATTTATAGCATGTACTGATGTTGAACTCAATTCTGTACGAGACATTTATAACATGTACTCATGTTGCACTTAAATATGTATGAGACAGTTATAACATGTACTCATGTTGCACTTAAATATGTATGAGACTTTTACAACACGTGCTAATGTTGTATTTAATTTTGTATGAGACATTTATAACATGTACTGATGTTGCACTCAATTCTGTACGAGACATTTATAACATGTACTGATGTTGCACTCAATTCTGTACGAGACATTTACAGCATGTACTGATGTTGAACTTGATTCTGTATGAGACATTTATAACATGTACTCATGTTGCACTTAAATATGTATGAGACTTTTACAACACGTGCTAATGTTGTATTTAATTTTGTATGAGACATTTATAACATGTACTGATGTTGCACTCAATTCTGTATGAGACATTTATAACATGTACTGATGTTGCACTCAATTCTGTATGAGACATTTATAACATGTACTGATTTTGTACGTAATTCTGTATGAAGCATACATAACATGTACTAATGTTGTACTTAATTATGTATGAGGCATTTATAACACAAACTGGTGTTGCACTTAATCATGTATGAGACATTCATATCATGCACTGATGTTGTACTTGAACCTGTGTGCAGTATTTACAACATATGCTGATGTTTTATTTAATTTTGTATGAGAGATTTATAACATGTACTGATGTTGATCTTAATTCTGTATGAGACATTTATAGCATGCACTGATGTTGAACTTAATTCTGTATGAGACATTTATAGCATGCACTGTTGTTGACCTTGATTCTGTATGAGACATTTATAGCATGTACTGATGTTGAACTAAATTCTGTACGAGACATTTATAACATGCACTGATGTAGCACTTAATTCTGTATGAGACATTTATAGCATGCACTGATGTAGCACTTAATTCTGTATGAGGCATTTACAACACATACTGATGCTATACTTCATTCTATCTGAGACAGTCAGCCATCCAGTGGAGAGATACAAGAGAGGAGTGATGTGCTCAGATCCTTTTCCCTCTGAAGACCAGTCAGGCCGCGGAGTTAAAGGTATTCCAGGGATTGAAAAAGATGAAGGAGAGAGACAGAGACAGAAAGAAGAAAGACATAGAATAACAGAGAGAGAGAGAGAGGGAGAGAGAGAGGGAGAGAGAGAGAGAGGGAGGGAGAGAGAGAGAGAGAGGGGGGAGGGAGAGAGAGAGAGAGAGGGAGGGAGAGAGAGAGAGAGGGAGGGAGAGAGAGAGAGAGAGACAGAAAGACAAAGAGAGAGAGAGAGAGAGAGAGAGAGGGAGAGAGAGAGAGAGAGGGAGGGAGAGAGAGAGAGAGAGAGAGAGAGAGAGAGAGAGAGAGAGAGAGAGAGAGAGAGAGAGAGAGAGAGAGAGAGGACGAGTTTAGATGAACAGGTTGGCAGAAAATAAGGTGAAGAGTGTGGGGGCACCCATGCACGCACACAAGCATGCACACACACTGTGTACTGTATACGTACATACACGCACGCACGCTGGACTTCACACACACGCACACAACCCAACCGGTTCCTAACCCCCCCTCCCTTCCCCCAACCCTCCCCCCCTACTCCCACGACTACCACCCAACCTCTTTCATCACCACCTCCACCACCCCCCGCACGCCCCCACCCCCCGACACACCTCCTTCCCCCCTCGCTCCCCCCCCCCCCTTCCGTGTATTGGAAACAAGGACTGAGCGCCAAAGGAAACAAACGAAGCGAAGCAGCAATGAAAACCGACACATTCACCCCACCTCACTCTCGCAAAACATCTCCACGCAGAAAAGACCATCTGTTTTCTAACGCCATGTTTTTTTCTTTCTTTCTTTCTTCTGATTTATATATATATATATATATATTTTATTTACTTATTTCTTTTGACATGGTTGAAGTTGTTGTTGTTGTTGTTGTTGTTGTTGTTGTTCCCTTTCTTCCTGTCTTCCATTTTTTGTAGTTCGTTCATCGTCGTCGTCGTCACCACCACCACCACCATCATCATCACCACAACCATCACCACCACCATCATCATCACCATCATCACCACCACCACCATCATCATCATCATCACCACCACCATCATCACCACCATCACCACCCACCACCACCACCATCACCACCCACCACCATCATCATCACCACAACTATCACCACCATCATTATCACCACCACCACCACCACCACCACCACCATCATCACCACCATCATCAACTCCTCCACCATCACCACCACCACCATCATCACCTCCACCACCATCACCACCACCCCCACCACCACCACCATCACCACCCACCATCACCACCACCACCCACCATCACCACCACCATCACCACCTCCACCGACACCATCATTATCACCACCACCATCACCTCCACCACCATCACCTCCACCACCACCCCACCACCACCACCATCATCACCACCACCACCACCACCACCACCATCATCATCACCCCCACCACCACCCCCACCCCCACCTCCACCGACACCATCATTATCACCACCACCACCACCACCATCATCATCATCACCAGCATCACCTCCACCACCATCACCCCCACCACCATCACCACCATCACCACCACCACCACCATCACCACCCACCACCACCACCACCACCACCACCATCACCACCACCACCACCACCTCCACCACCACCATCACCACCACCTCCACCGACACCATCATTATCATCACCATCGTCATCGTTTTCTTTCTTTTTTTTCTTCACCGTCTCTTCTTCCTCCTATTTTCACTTCATCATCATCTTCTTCTGCTTGTTGTCGTCGTTGTTGTTTCACGTGTGCTTCTTCTTCTTCTCCTCCTCCACCTTCTCCTTCTCGTCCACCTTCTCCTTCTCCTTCTCCACCTTCTACTTCTCCTCCTCCACCTTCTTTTACTTCTACTTCTCCTCCTCCACCTTCTTTTTCTCCTGCACCTTCTTCTTCTCCTCCTGCACCTTCTTCTTCTTCTCCTCCTGCACCTTCTTCTACTTCTCCTCCTCCACCTTCTTCTCCTTCTCCTCCTCCACCTTCTTCTCCTTCTCCTCCTGCACCTTCTTCTTCTTCTCCTCCTGCACCTTCTACTCCTGCACCTTCTTCTTCTCCTTCTCCTCCACCTTCTTCTCCTTCTCCTGCACCTTCTTTTTTTTCTCCTGCACCTTCCTATTCTTCTACTTCTTCTCCTCCACCCTTTTCTTCTACTTCTCCTCCTCCTCCACCTTCTTCTTCTTCTACTTCTCCTCCTCCTTCTCAGAAACTCTTCTTCTTTTCTTGTCTGTCTATCTCTTCTTTATTGTTTTAACGCCTCCCGGTGTGTGTGTGTGTGTGTGTGTGTGTGTGTGTGTGTGTGTGTGTGTGTGTGTGTGTGTGTGTGTGTGTGAGTAATCATAGCGCTTCACCCCTCCCCCCCATCCCCACACCCCCTCCCCTCCCCTCCCCTCCAGAGGCCATCATGTGTGAAATGACTCCAGTCATCACCTTGCTTTCAGTGTCTGTTTACCAAACGCGCTGGTAGGTCCAAATTCCTTTTCTTTCTTTCTTTTTTTTCTTCTTTTCTTTCCGAGCCCCTCCCCCCCCACTCCCCCTTCCCCCATTCCTAACCCCCCAACTTCCTCTCCTCCCCTCCCCCCCTCCCCGCATCCCCTCTCTCTTTCTCTCTCTCTGAACTTGGTTTTGTTTCTCTGTCCGTCTGTCTGTCTGTC
The DNA here is from genome assembly GCF_041734735.1 of Babylonia areolata. NCBI lineage: Eukaryota > Metazoa > Mollusca > Gastropoda > Neogastropoda > Buccinidae > Babylonia > Babylonia areolata. The sequence continues at coordinate 56,327,220 of NC_134896.1, forward strand.
TGTCTGTCTCTCTTAGACTGGAAGAATAGGCTGTGTCTTAAATCTCAATCCTTTGAATAAGAAAAAACGCTTTGAGTTCTTGGGGTTACATAGACATAGACACGGACACAGACAGACAGACAGACAGACTGACACACACACACACACACACACACACACACACACACACACACACACACACACACACACAGACAAAGTGAGTGAGAAAAAAGTCCACCACACACACACACACACACACACACACACACACACACACACACACAACAACAACAACAACAATTCCCACTCCTGATACATCCAGAGGATTGCTCAATGG
>NC_134896.1:56332535-56335035 GCF_041734735.1 Babylonia areolata
GAGGGGGGAGAGAGAGAGGGGGGGGGAGAGAGGACAGAGAGAGAGGAGAGAGAGAGAGGGAGAGAGAGAAAGGGGGTGAGAGAGAGAGAGGGTGAGAGACAGGGGGGAGAGAGAGAGCGGAGGAGAGAGAGTGAGAGAGAGAGAGAGAGGAGAGAGAGAGGGGGGGGAGAGAGAGGAGAGAGAGAGGGGGGAGAGAGAGAAAGGGGGAGAGAGAGGGGGGAGAGAGGGAGAGAGAGAGGGAGGAGAGAGAGAGATGGAGAGAGAGAGAGGGGGAGAGAGAGAGAGGGGGAGAGAGAGAGGAGAGGGAGAGAGAGGGGGAGAGAGAGAGGGGAAGAGAGACAGAGAGAGAGAGGAGAGAGAGAGGGGGGAGATAGAGAGGGGGAGAGAGACAGAGATAGGGGAAGAGAGAGAGGGAGAGAGAGAGAGGGGGGTGAGAGAGGGAGAGAGAGGGGGAGAGAGAGCGGGGGAGAGAGAGAGAGAAAAGAGAGAGAATGAATAAAAGAGATGGGAGAGAGAGAGAGAGAGAGAGAGAGAGAGAGAGAGAGAGAGAGAGAGAGAGAATAAAAGAGAGATGGGGAGAGAGAGAGAGAGGGAGAGAGAGGGGGGAGAGAGAGGGGGAGAAGAGAGAGAGAGAGAGAGAGAGAGAGGGAGAGAGAGGAGAGAGAGAGAGGGGGAGAAGAGAGAGAGAGAGAGAGAGAGAGAGAGAGAGAGAGAGAGAATGAATAAGAGAGATGGGAGGGAGAGAGAGAGAGAGAGAGGTATCTTGTGGAAACTTGTGGAGTAATCAAACAGAAGACATTAAAACTCTCTCTCCCTCTCTCTGTCTTTTGCTGTGGTGATCAGTATGTTATAATCCCTATCATTTAAATGTACATGTGTCACACCCCTTCAGTAAGGGGCTTTGGCCTTTATTTGAATAAAGCATTTCGTTTCGTTTCGTTTCGTTTCTGTCTTTCGTATGCACAACGTAAAGACAGACAAACAGACAGACAGACACACACCCACACACACACCCACACACACACACACACACACACGCAAACAATCCCCCCCAAAACCAGCCAACCAACGTACTACCCTATTTACTTCCAACCCATGGGATTCTTCAGTCTCCCATCACACAACGATCAGAACACACTCTTCTCCGCCTTGAAGCCAGACTCTTCAGGTCTTTGTTATCCAGAAGCACGATCTGGAAAAGCCAGTCATCAGGGCCAACGCTCTTTTCGGGACATGACCCTGCAGTTCACTTTGAGTTCAAATCTTTCAGCAGCGTATGTCGCTTGTTCGTGACATGTTTCCCCGTTTTCTGATTGGCTCGTGCTGTGGCATAAATCACAGCGATTGGCTGAGCGGCTTGACGTGTGATCTCTGGGGCTCAGCTGGGGAGGCCATTTCTCTTTAATTTTTAAAAGCGAAGACATGGATGGGAAAAGGGAGGCAAGCCAGACATCTGATCGTTGACCAGGAAATTACCTCGCTTGATTCATTTTTCGATACACGCGATTTTTCCAGATTTTTGTTTTACGTTTGGGAACTGGGCACGGTTTGGTTGGAGGTTTATATTTTGTTTTTACTTCTTGTTTATATACTTCTCTAGATGTGAACTGAAAAGTTCTGGAGGTTCCTGTCTGCAGTTTGCCGCTGCTGATTGCCATGGTTCTTGTAAAAGTTCTATAGAAGATTTGACTATGTCCATATAAACCAGAAGACATTGAAACATACGCATACATATGTCCACAGACACACACACACACACACACACACACACACACACACACACACACACCACCGACCCAACGGACTATGGCTGCCTACATGGCGAGGTAAAATCGGTCATGCACGTAATAGCCCACTCGTACATATGTGCCTGCTAGTGAACGTGGGAGCTGCAGCCCACGAACGAAGAAGAAGAAGAAGAAGAAGAGAAGAAGAAGAAGAAGAAGAAGAAGAAGAAGAAGAAGAAGGAGCCTTACCCACCACCACTAACCACCAACCGACGAATCATGGAAGCAAACTGTGAATATTGCATTCATTATTAATTTTAGCTGTCATGGCTGGTTACGCCATCCAACACCAATTCTCAGTCACTTGCAAAACGATAGGAGCAAAACTCTACCTGCCTTTTCACCACATATATATTTTGTATTCTGTTACTTTTTGCTGTTGCTGCAACAGACTTTTCTGTGTGAAATTCGGGAAATCGTAAGCACCAAGCACAACCACCCATACATAAATTATTTGTCTTTCTTTTTCTATGTGCAAGTGCATTTGTTTTTCTGTCAACGTGGATTTTTGGTTTTTGCAGAATTTGTTTTCCGCGGACAACTCTTTTTTTGTTGTTACGGAACATTTCAGAGCGCTACAAAGTATATACTGCACACAGGGACTCGTTTTATCTTCTCATCTGAATGACTAGCGTCCAGACTACAACTAAAGATGGAGTGGGTATGGGGGTGGGGGTGGGGGTTGTGGGGGGTGGGTGCTGGGGGGAGGGTAA
>NC_134896.1:56342535-56350035 GCF_041734735.1 Babylonia areolata
ACACACACACACACGCACGCACACACACACACACACACACACACACACACACACACTCACACACGCATGCACACACAGAACCAAAAGCTAACCATCGAAACACGCCAAGTCAACTGTGGACATAGTGCTCTCTTTGGAACCCATCTCGATCTCAATCAGTTGGTTATATCTCTTCTGTTCACACCTCTCCTGTTCTGAACTCTCTGCTAACGTTTCCTGCCTTTTTTCGCTTTGATCAGTTAGATGGTACACATTCAGATTTTCAACACTGTTCTCTTAGGATGATTTAGTTGTCCGAAGACACAAACTGAAAAAACCGCAGAAGATCAAATACGCATGTTAAAGATCCTGTAATCCATGTTAGCGCACGGTGCCAGTTATGGAAACAAGAACATACCCAGCATGCACAGCCCCGAAAACGGAGTATGGATGCCTACATTGCGGGTGTAAATAAAACAAAACGGTCATGGACGCAAAAAAGTTACATGTCTCCGCGAGTTTGTGCGTGACTGACACCTGATTGAATGACACAGGAAACGAATGATGAGCGCCCAATGACAGCTGTCAGCAGGCTCTACTTATTTAGGCAGCCTGTTGTGCAAACGACTCCGTGTTTGTAAATCACGTACACTTTAGTCTTTGACAGAAGATAGACGCTATGTAAGTATCATCATAACATAGCAATCAACCCAATAATTTCTTCTTCTCTCCGTCAAAGTTGCAAGGTCTTTGCAGTTCCCGTTTCACCGTGTCTCCGTGACATGTCTCCCGGTTTCTGATTGGCTCGTGGCGAGGCATAAATCAATGATATTTTGGTCGGCTTTGCCACGTGATCTCTGGGGATGAGCAAGGTTTTCTTTTTGTTTTTCGGAAGCGGCGAAATGGGAGGTAAGCTAGACATCTGATCAGTTAGTGGGAAATTACCTCGCTTGATGAGCGTTTCGATAAAATGTTATTTTTCAGTCCAGTCTTGAAACTTTCAGAAACGATTTCATCGTTGAAGGTATATGTTGGTGTCCTAGTTTGTCTCGAGCATGCAGTTTTCTTTTTTCTATTAAAAAAAAAAGTGAACACATTTCGCTGAATAAATTTCAGACCGAATCTCGATAGCAGCATGATGTTCAATACTGTTTTGGCGACATTAAGAAAAATGGACACACACACACACACACACACACACACACACACACACTCTCTCTCTCTCTCTCTCTCTGTTCGCGTTCTTCCTGTTCTTGTTCTTGTTGTTCTTCTTTTTCTCTTTCTCCGTGTAAACTATTGTGACTAAAACAATTGACCTACTCACTTCTATGATTTTGTTCGAACCTGTGCTGGTCCAATACAGCATCCTTCAACACCACTACATCTCTGATCCTCTCTCTCTCTACCTTTCACAACACTACCCACCTCCCTCCCACCCACACAACATCCATCTACACCTCTATACCCCTACCCCCCCCTCTCTCTCTACCTTTCACAACACTACCCACCTCTCCTCCCTCTCTCCCACCCACACAACATCCATCTACACCACTATACCCCTACCCCCCCCTCTCTACCTTTCACAACACTACCCACCTTCCCTCCCTCCCTCCCACCCACACAACATCCATCTACACCACTATACCCCTACCCCCCTCTCTCTCTACCTTTCACAACACTACCCACCTTCCCTCCCTCCCACCCACCCACACAACATCCATCTACACCACTATACCCCTACCCCCCCCTCTCTCTCTCTACCTGTCACAACACTACCCACCTTCCCTCCCTCCCACCCACACAACATCCATCTACACCACTATACCCCTACCCCCCCTCTCTCTCTACCTTTCACAACACTACCCACCTTCCCTCCCTCCCACCCACACAACATCCATCTATACCACTATACCCCTACCCCACCTCTCTCTCTACCTTTCACAACACTACCCACCTTCCCTCCCTCCCACCCACACAACATCCATCTACACCACTATACCCCTACCCCACCTCTCTCTCTACCTTTCACAACACTACCCACCTTCCCTCCCTCCCACCCACACAACATCCATCTATACCACTATACCCCTACCCCACCTCTCTCTCTACCTTTCACAACACTACCCACCTCCCCTCTCCCTCCCACCCACACAACATCCATCTACACCACTATACCCCTACCCCCCCTCTCTCTCTACCTTTCACAACACTACCCACCTTCCCTCCCTCCCACCCACACAACATCCATCTATACCACTATACCCCTACCCCACCTCTCTCTCTACCTTTCACAACACCCCCCCTCCCCCCTCCCACCCACACAACATCCATCTACACCACTATACCCCTACCCCCCCCTCTCTCTCTACCTTTCACAACACCACCCACCTCCCCACCCTCCCTCCCACCCACACAACATCTATCTACACCACTATACCCCTACCCCCCTCTCTACCTTTCACAACACCACCCACCTCCCCACCCTCCCTCCCACACACAACATCTATCTACACCACTATACCCCTACCCCCCCCCCCTCTCTACCTTTCACAACACTACCCACCTCCCCTCTCCCCCTCCCACCCACACAACATCCATCTACACCACTATACCCCTACCCCCCCTCTCTCTCTACCTTTCACAACACCACCCACCTCCCCTCTCCCCCTCCCACCCACACAACATCCATCTACACCACTATACCCCTACCCCCCCCTCTCTACCTTTCACAACACTACCCACCTCCCCTCCCTCCCACCCACACAACATCCATCTACACCACTATACCCCTACCCCCCTCTCTCTCTACCTTTCACAACACTACCCACCTCCCCTCCCTCCCACCCACACAACATCCATCTACACCACTATACCCCTACCCCCCCCCTCTCTACCTTTCACAACACTACCCACCTTCCCTCCCTCCCACACACAACATCCATCTACACCACTATACCCCTACCCCCCTCTCTCTCTACCTTTCACAACACTACCCACCTCCCCTCCCTCCCACCCACACAACATCCATCTACACCACTATACCCCTACCCCCCCCTCTCTACCTTTCACAACACTACCCACCTCCCCTCCCTCCCACCCACACAACATCCATCTACACCACTATACCCCTACCCCCCCCTCTCTACCTTTCACAACACTACCCACCTTCCCTCCCTCTCTCCCACCCACACAACATCCATCTACACCACTATACCCCTACCCCCCCCTCTCTACCTTTCACAACACTACCCACCTTCCCTCCCTCCCTCCCACCCACACAACATCCATCTACACCACTATACCCCTACCCCCCCCTCTCTACCTTTCACAACACTACCCACCTTCCCTCCCTCTCTCCCACCCACACAACATCCATCTACACCACTATACCCCTACCCCCCTCTCTCTCTACCTTTCACAACACTACCCACCTTCCCACCCTCCCACCCACCCACACAACATCCATCTACACCACTATACCCCTACCCCCCCCCTCTCTCTCTCTACCTGTCACAACACTACCCACCTCCCCTCTCCCTCCCACCCACACAACATCCATCTACACCACTATACCCCTACCCCCCCTCTCTCTCTACCTTTCACAACACTACCCACCTTCCCTCCCTCCCTCCCACCCACACAACATCCATCTACACCACTATACCCCTACCTCCCCTCTCTCTCTCTACCTTTCACAACACTACCCACCTTCTCTCCCTCCCTCCCACCCACACAACATCCATCTACACCACTATACCCCTACCCTCCTCTCTCTCTCCCTACCTTTCACAACACTACCCACCTTCCCTCCCCCCCCCCCCCCCCCAACCCGTTACAGTGAAACCAGACCGCATGTTTTGCCGTTTTGCTCAGAATGCCGTAGATTCATGTGATCCGTATGTGTGTGTGTGTGTGTGTGTGTGTGTGTGTGTGTGTGTGTGTGTGTGTAACCAAATCGCTGTTGCTGTTATTCCATATTGATTCTGTCTCTGCTCGTCTCTCTCTCTCTATCTCTCTCTCTCTCTCTCTGTCTCTCTGTCTCTCTCTCTCTGTGCGATTGTATGTCCAAATCGCTGTTGCTGTTATTCCATATTGATTCTGTCTCGGTCTCTCTGTGTGTGTCCTCGCCCTCCCCCCCCCTCTCTCTCTCGTACAGAGGCATTAACACGTATGCACACACAACAAACAAAAACACATATACAAACACAAACACAACGCGCAAAAATATGCAGCTGCCCAAACAAAAAGCAAGCACTCAAAAACACACGCGAGCGCGTCATCCAGTTGCTCCACACAGACGGATGTTATGCACACACGTGCGCGCAATGGTTACGTACTTACACATGCGTATACATACATCCTGCCACACACATGCATTCTCTCTCTCTCTCTGTGCCACCCCTGTTCCTCTCTCGCCCACACACACTGCACACTCGTCATTCTCTGCTGTGTTTATTTGTCTGTTGGCTATTTTGGCAATGTTCGGATTTCCTGGGTTTTTTTTTTTTGTGTGTGTGTGTGTGTGTTTTTTTACGTGGGCAAGGAAGAGAGAGAGAGAGAGAGAGAGAGAGAGAGAGAGAGAGAGAGCAGATGGAGAAGGAGATGAAGAAGAAGAAGAAGAAGAAGAAGAAGAAGAAGAAGAAGAAGAAGAAGAAGAAGAGAGAGAGAGAGAGAGAGAGAGACAGACAGACAGACAGACAGACAGACAGAGACAGAGAGAAGTGAGAGAGCAGATGGAGAAGGAGACGGAGAAGAGGAAGAAGAAGAAGAAGAGAGAGAGGGAGAGAGAGGGAGAGAGAGAGAGGCGGGGGAGGGAAAGAGAAGGTAAAGTGAGACAGCAATGTAGAGGATGAAGAAGAACAAGAAAAGAAAGAGTGAGAGAGAGAGACAGAGAGAGACAGAGACCGACAGAGAGAGAGAGCTAGAGCGAGAGAGAGTGAGAGTGAGGAACGAAGAAGAAGAAGAAGAAGAAGAAGAGAGAGAGCAGACGAAGACGAAGAAGTAGAAAGAGAGAGAGAGAGAGAGAGAGAGAGAGAGAGCAGACGAAGAAAAAGAAGAAGAAGAAGAAGAAGAAAGAGAGACAGAGAGAGAGAGAGAGAGAGAAGAAGAAGGAGAAGAAGAAGAGAGAGAGCAGACGAAGACGAAGAAGAAGAAGAAGTATAAGAAAAAGAAGAAGAAGAAGAAGAAGAGAGAGTGAGCAGAAGACGAAGAAGAAGAAGAAGAAGAAGAAGAAGAAGAGAGAGAGAGAGGCAGACAGACAGACAGAGAGAGAGAGAGAGAGAGAGAGAGAGACATACATACAGACATACAGAGAGACAGACAGACAGAGACAGAGACGGAGAGAAGAAGAGCAGTGGAACTATCATCATTGCTGTACAGAAGTGGTGGAACTATCATCATTGCTGTACAGAAGTGGTGGAACTATCATCATTGCTGTATAGAAGTGGTGGAACTATCATCATTGCTGTACAGAAGTGGTGGAACTATCATCATTGCTGTACAGAAGTGGTGGAACTATCATCATTGCTGTACACAAGTGGTGGAACTATCATCATTGCTGTACAGAAGTGGTGGAACTATCATCATTGCTGTACACAAGTGGTGGAACTATCATCATTGCTGTACACAAGTGGTGGAACTATCATCATTGCTGTACGAAGTGGTGGAACTATCATCATTGCTGTACAGAAGGGTGGAACTATCATCATTGCTGTACACAAGTGGTGGAACTATCATCATTGCTGTACAGAAGTGGTGGAACTATCATCATTGCTGTACAGAAGTGGTGGAACTATCATCATTGCTGTACAGAAGTGGTGGAACTATCATCATTGCTGTACAGAAGGGTGGAACTATCATCATTGCTGTACAGAAGTGGTGGAACTATCATCATTGCTGTACACAAGTGGTGGAACTATCATCATTGCTGTACAGAAGTGGTGGAACTATCATCATTGCTGTACAGAAGTGGTGGAACTATCATCATTGCTGTACAGAAGTGGTGGAACTATCATCATTGCTGTACAGAAGTGGTGGAACTATCATCATTGCTGTACAGAAGTGGTGGAACTATCATCATTGCTGTACAGAAGTGGTGGAACTATCATCATTGCTGTACAGAAGTGGTGGAACTATCATCATTGCTGTACAGAAGTGGTGGAACTATCATCATTGCTGTACAGAAGTGGTGGAACTATCATCATTGCTGTACAGAAGTGGTGGAACTATCATCATTGCTGTACAGAAGTGGTGGAACTATCATCATTGCTGTACAGAAGTGGTGGAACTATCATCATTGCTGTACAGAAGTGGTGGAACTATCATCATTGCTGTACAGAAGTGGTGGAACTATCATCATTGCTGTACAGAAGTGGTGGAACTATCATCATTGCTGTACAGAAGTGGTGGAACTATCATCATTGCTGTACAGAAGTGGTGGAACTATCATCATTGCTGTACAGAAGTGGTGGAACTATCATCATTGCTGTACAGAAGTGGTGGAACTATCATCATTGCTGTACAGAAGTGGTGGAACTATCATCATTGCTGTACAGAAGTGGTGGAACTATCATCATTGCTGTACAGAAGTGGTGGAACTATCATCATTGCTGTACAGAAGTGGTGGAACTATCATCATTGCTGTACAGAAGTGGTGGAACTATCATCATTGCTGTACAGAAGTGGTGGAACTATCATCATTGCTGTACAGAAGTGGTGGAACTATCATCATTGCTGTACAGAAGTGGTGGAACTATCATCATTGCTGTACAGAAGTGGTGGAACTATCATCATTGCTGTACAGAAGTGGTGGAACTATCATCATTGCTGTACAGAAGTGGTGGAACTATCATCATTGCTGTACAGAAGTGGTGGAACTATCATCATTGCTGTACAGAAGTGGTGGAACTATCATCATTGCTGTACAGAAGTGGTGGAACTATCATCATTGCTGTACAGAAGTGGTGGAACTATCATCATTGCTGTACAGAAGTGGTGGAACTATCATCATTGCTGTACAGAAGTGGTGGAACTATCATCATTGCTGTACAGAAGTGGTGGAACTATCATCATTGCTGTACAGAAGTGGTGGAACTATCATCATTGCTGTACAGAAGTGGTGGAACTATCATCATTGCTGTACAGAAGTGGTGGAACTATCATCATTGCTGTACAGAAGTGGTGGAACTATCATCATTGCTGTACAGAAGTGGTGGAACTATCATCATTGCTGTACAGAAGTGGTGGAACTATCATCATTGCTGTACAGAAGTGGTGGAACTATCATCATTGCTGTACAGAAGTGGTGGAACTATCATCATTGCTGTACAGAAGTGGTGGAACTATCATCATTGCTGTACAGAAGTGGTGGAACTATCATCATTGCTGTACAGAAGTGGTGGAACTATCATCATTGCTGTACAGAAGTGGTGGAACTATCATCATTGCTGTACAGAAGTGGTGGAACTATCATCATTGCTGTACAGAAGTGGTGGAACTATCATCATTGCTGTACAGAAGTGG
>NC_134896.1:56355035-56357535 GCF_041734735.1 Babylonia areolata
AATACAACAACCCAGAATTAAAGCGAGCACACTGTGCCCAAGCTGGCATGATCCTGAAGGTTAATACTACTTTGGTTCAGTTCTCTGTCTCTGTCTCTGCATGTGTCTCTGTCTCTCCATTTCTCTCTCTGTCTTCCACTCACCCCCACCCGCTCTCTCTCTCTCTCTCACTCGCGCGTGTGCGCACACACACGCACTGCACAAACACATAGGCCTACACACACACGCACGCACACACACACTTAAATACGCGTATATATATCTGTATGTCTCTCTCTCTCTATATATATCTAATGAAAAGTATCATTTATGTGTGTGTGTGTGTGTGTGTGTGTGTGTGTGTGTGTGTGTGTGTGTGTGTGTGTGTGTGTGTGTTTGTGCGTGTGTTTGTGCGTGTGTGTGTGCGCGCGCTCACGCGTGTGGTGTGTGTGTGTGTCTGTGTCTGTGCTGTGTCTGTGCGTGGGTGCGCGCACGTGCACGTATGTGTGTGTGTGTGTGTGTGTATGTCGTAAATTGTTGGTCACATAGAATCCAACGACAGGCGAAAGAGAAGAAATACTCCGTGGCAATGAATGAATGAATGAAAACCCCAAAGAAACCCAACGTTTGCGGTATTCGTTCTGGTGATTTCAAGCCCTCATTGCAGAGCCATCAAACAGCGCATGCACCATGTGACCCTTCCTGTTCATTTCCGGGGTCACGTAACGGCCATAACGACTTCCCTCCCTTCTTTTCTGTCAGCAGCCAAGGGGGAAAAAAATACATGTGTCCGCTGGGACTGAAAGCGGAACAAAGACAGCAGTGTCACAATATGAGCCATAGATCTTTCAGAGCACAGGGTAAAGTGGGGTGCTTAACACACACACACACACACACACACACACACACACACACACACACACACACACACACAATCTTATATTATTGTTGAATTTCTTAGGCTGTGCCACAGTGGACGAAAACAAAAATACAATTGTTTGCTCATACAAACGCTGTGAAAGAACAAATTATTATTACTATTATTATTAGAATAGAATAGAATAGAATAGAATAGAGTATGTCTTTATTAACAAGTGTACCAGGGTCACAAGGAATATTTGGGGGGATTGTACATAACAAGGTGCGAACATACATCGAAAATCATACACAAACACAGATACGGTAGAAATTAGGATACATACAACTGCCATATCAATATAAAAACGTGTGCATACTCACACATACACGCACTGCACACACACACACACACACACACACACACGTTTGAAAAGAAGCTGCATATTACATGTGGATGGGGCTGATGACTAGATATTGAGGTAGATGGTCATTATTATTATCATTATTATTATTATTATTATAACGCGATGGGGTTAAGTTTTAAAGAGGTGTTAAAACATGCGGACTGATTCATACACGCTACATTACATCTGCTTTATAAGAAACAAAAAAACAAAAAAGCAAGTGCCTAACCTTTGCAGAATCCCAACGCCTTGAGAACCAGTCCTGGGTTTGTGTTAAGATACGAACATAAAAATGAAACAGAGTAATTAAACAGAAATAAAGAAACAATTAAATACTTTATGAATAAATCATTGCAGGGTCAGGAAAGAGGTGATCGTTTTCATTGCTAACTCCCTCTCTTTCCACTCTTGTGGGCCGTGTGTGTGTGTGTGTGTGTGTGTGTGTGTGTGTGTGTGTGTGTGTGTGTGTGTGTGTGTGTGTGCGTGTCTGTCTGTGAATATTTGGCGTGTACACACCCATGAGGACATGCAGTTCATTATGGACAGGTTCTCAACCTCCTGCAGGTGCTTTGGACTCACCATCAGCCTCAGCAAGACCGAGTCCATGTACCAACCAGCTAGCTCACAGAACGCCAGTGCCTCCCCCCACCTGCAATCAAGATCGATGACACAGAGATCAAGTCAGTCGACAAGTTTAGCTACCTGGACAGCACCCTATGCAGCAACGGAGCCCTTGATGCAGAAGTGACGCTGCGCATCGGCAAGACCAGCTCCGCCTTTGGCAGACTCAACAACAGGCTGTGGAACAACAAAGGCATCAGGCTCAGCACCAAGATGAAAACCTACAGAGCTTTTGTGCTGACCACCTTGTTGTACAGCTGTGAAACATGGACGATGTATCGCCGTCACATTCAACAACTTGAACAGTTTCACCAGAGATGCCTACGAAAGATTCTCGGCATAAAGTGGCAAGACAGGGTCTCCAACCTCCAGGTCCTAGAGAGGAGCGGCCTGCCCAGCATCGAAAGCCTGCTGATCCAGTGCCAGCTACGTTGGACAGGACACGTTGTCCGCATGACAGACAGCAGGATCCCGAAGATGCTTTTGTATGGCCAGCTGAAGGAAGGCCACCGTGAACTTGGAAGATCCTGCAAACGCTTCAAGGACACCTTGAAGACAAACCTCAAAGCCTGTGACATAGACATCGCTTCCTGGGAAACTGATGCCCTTGACCGCTCTCGCTGGAGGATGCTGTGCTC
>NC_134896.1:56360035-56367535 GCF_041734735.1 Babylonia areolata
GTTGTTCCGTGAGTTTGTGCTTTGTGTAACCACGTGACCAGGCTATTCGTGACGGCTGTTCCGTGAGTTTGTGCTTTGTGTAACCACGTGACCAGGCTATTCGTTACGGCTGTTCCGTGAGTTTGTGCTTTGTGAAACCACGTGACCAGGCTATTCGTGACGGCTGTTCCGTGAGTTTGTGCTTTGTGCAGTGACAGGGAATTTCTTACGGTGCTTGCTAGCGCTATTTCCTGAGTTTGGTCTTGTAGAAGAGGGAGTGGAAGTCCTTTCATCGGGGCTGGGTTGTGAGCTCTGTGTCCAAACCTCCAAATCTGGAAGACCTGGGAGAGCTGTGATGAAGCCTGAATTGGCGAACGTTTGGCACGTGCAAGTGGGATGACTGGTAGATGTGTATTCTTTTTTTTATTTCTGTTGACATTATCTATCTATCTATCTGTCTATCTATCTATCTATCTCTATCTATCCATCGATTCTTTCCTGCTCATGATACGTCAGTTTCTCTCACTCTCTCTCTCTATTCCGTTGATATCAAATGTACACACACACACAAACACACACACACACACACACACAGACACAGACCCACACAGACCCCCCCCCCCCATATATATATATATAGAGAGAGAGAGAGATAAAGAGAAATACATGCACATCATGGCTGTCTCCTCTCTCTCTCTCTATATATATATATATAAATATATGTACATATATATATATATATATGTATGCATACATGTGTGTGTGTGTGTGTGTGTGTGTGTGTACGCACATTGGCAAACTTTGAGCACAAAGCTTTCAGGTTCTTGACAAACAACAACAGCAACAACAGCAAAACAAAACAAAAAAAACAACAAAAAAAAAAAACACACCAAAAAACCAACCAAACAAACAAAACAACAACAACAACAAAACAAAAACAACAACAACAAAAAACAACCCCCCCTCCCAAAACAACAACAAATATCTAAACAGTGACAGACGCTGTCAACCCAACACCTCCAACCCAACATCACCGTGACCTCTGCCGGCTTGAAGCGATGACTAACATGATCAGGTGACGATGGACTGTTGCCCTGCTACTGATGCCGCTCACACACACTGCACTGACCTCTGTGGCTCCCCCCCCCTCAAGCCCCCCCAGTAACCCTCCCCCGCACTGAGGACCTCTGTCCATGTTCCCATCGTTAGCGGTGAATAATTGATGCCAGTGCGTGGAAGATTGCCTGGAATGAGAAAAAAAGCGAGAGAGTGAGTGGGGGGGGGGGTAGTAGAAAGAGAGAGAGAGCGAAAGGAGAGAGAGAGAAGGAGGGAAAGAGAGAGAGGGGGTAGAGAGAGAGAGAGAGTGAGAGGGGGTAGAGAGAGAAAGGAGAGAGAGAGAAGGAGGGGAGAGAGAGAGAGGAGGGGAGAGAGAGAGAGAGGGAGAAGGAGGGGGGCAGGAGAGAGAGAAAGGGAGAAAGATGGGATGGACAGAAGAGGAAAGTAATAGAGAGAGAGGAGAGAGAGAGAGAGAGAGAGAGAGAGAGAGAGAGAGAGAGAGAGAGAGAGAGAGAGAGCACTGAACACTCAAATGTTTAATGTCATTAGCTGTAAAGCCCAGTGACATAGAAGGTACAAATCAGAACAAAAATGGTGCAAAACAAATAGAGAGACAGAGCTAGAGAGAGAGAGGTGGGGGGGGGGCGTGGAGGGGGGGGAGAGAGAGAAACACACCAACATTTAAGCAATTTCAAAAGCTATTTTGAATACACATTAACAAAAAAATATGACTACACATTAACACACACACACACACACACACACATACACACACATACACACAAGACAGCTGTTTTTCATTTCAAACATGATTTACAAACAGATATATGACGAACCCCCCCCCCCCAACCCCCCCCCCACCAACTCCCACCTCCTCTAATCCATTCATTCCCTGTGATCGAGTTCAAAGAGTTGACACCATTTAGTTAATTAATCAACAGCAACAGCAACAGCATCTGATTCCAACGCTGTCTCTTTTTATTACCACAGCCACAGACTTTGACACAGGTTGCCAGAGGAATTGGGCAAGCCTTGATTTTTTTTGGGGGGGTGGGGGGGGGGGGTGGGGGGGGGGCTGGCTCCGTCACAACTCTCACGTCGCCTTCCCATTAACACGTGCAACACTGCCGCCTCCTGTCCCCTTGTCGTGTCGTTAGCGTGAATCATTGATGTCTTGTGGTTTTTAGGACTGGCTGATCTTGTACCATCCTCAGCCTTCTCTTTTCTTTCTTTGTTTCTCAAACAACAAGGTGTGAGAGAGAGAGTGAGTGAGTGAGTGTGTGAGAGAGAGAGACATAGGCAGAGACAAAGACAGAGAGATACAGAGACAGATACAAGAGAGATGGAGAGGTAAGGGAGAGAGACAGAGACAGAGGGAAAGAAGAGAGAGAGAGATAGATAGAGAGAGAGGGAAAGAGAGAGATATAGGTAAAGAGAGAGATAGATAGATAGAGAGATAGAGAGAGAGAGAGGGAAGGAGAGAGAGAGAGAGAGAGAGGAGAGAGAGGGAAAGAAAGAGAGAGAAAGAGAAAGAGAGAGAGAGGTGGACAGAGAAGAGGGAGAGGGAGAGAAGAAGGAGGGATACAGGAAAAAGAGAAAGAGATTGGAAGGAAAGAAAGAAGAAAGAGATAGAGATAGAGAGAGAGAGAGAGAGAGAAAGAGAGACAAGAGAGAGAGAGAGGGAGAGAGAGAGAAACACGCCAACATTTACATAATTTCAAAATCTGTAGAGTGGAAGAAAATTGGGAGTGAAAGTACATTTCTCCAGGACACAACACTGGTGTGAAGGCGCTTAGATTTGTCTCTGCACATGATTCAGCGCTATATATTTTGTATTTGTTTTGTATTTGTATTTCGTTTGATCACAACAGATTTCTCTGTGTGAAATTCGGGCTGCTCTCCCCAGGGAGAACGCGTCGCTATACTACAGCGCCACCCATTTTTTGTGTTTTTACCTGCGTGCAGTTTTTTTTTTCAATCGAAGTGGATTTTTCTCCAGAATTTTGCCAGGAACAACCCTTTGGTTGCCGTGGGTTCTTTTACGTGCGCTAAGTGCATGCTGCACACGGGACCTCGGTTTATCGTCTCATCCGAATGACTAGCGTCCAGACCACCACTCAAGGTCTAGTGGAGGGGGAGAAAATATCGGCGGCTGAGCTGTGATTCGAACCAGTGCGCTCAGATTCTCTCGCTTCCTAAGCGAACGGGTTACCTCTAGGCCATCACTCCACTCCACTACATAAATACTATAATAATAATTATTATTATTAATACCATGCCGAAAGGCGGGCCTCGAACCCTGATTACCGGTGAACACTGGACCAACAGGAAGTCCAACGGCGAAGAGTGTCCATCACGGTGCCTTCTTCACTTCATTATTAGCGTCTTAGTTAATTAAAAGTGCTGCTTCTGATGCTGCACCTCTGTTTCATCACATTACCGCTGGCTTTAATGGGGGCCCGTGGAAGATTGAATGGGTTTTTTTTTTTCTCGTTTTTTTTTGTCTTCGATACCGCCAGCTCACGCGTCGCTTTCCATTTAACATCCCCGCCATTGCAGAGACTGGCGTTTCTCCCCTATCGCCAGCGTGAATTATTGATGCTTTTTTATTATTATTATTTTATTTTGGTGATTGCCTGAAAATGTGTGGTTCTCGTTCCCTCCCTCCTCCCCCCCCTGATGTTCATTCTTGGATAGCTATAAGAGAGAGAGGGGCGTGCGGAGAGAGAGAGAGAGACACAGAGAGAGACAGAGAGAGAGAGACAGAGAGAGTGGGGAGACTGAGAGAGGAGAGAGGTGCAAACGAAAGAGCGAGCTGGAGAGAGAGATAGAGAGGGGCACGGGTGCCAGTGTGTGTGTGTGTGTGTGTGTGTGTGTGTGTGTGAGACGAGAGAGAGTGAGAGAGAAAGAGAATGTGTGTGTGTGTGTGTGTGTGTGAAAATGTGTTAAAATGTGTTTGGGTACGTGCGTGTTTGAAACTGTGTGCGTGTGTGGGGCGTTAGTGTGTGTGTGCTGGGGTCCGTGAGTCTTTGTGTGTGTTGGTACTGGTCAGTGAACTGTCCAGCCAGGTGAAGAAGTCAAAACATTGCATGAACATGATAAAACACCATTCTCTTCGGTACTGGTTACTTCACTCTAAAGTGATCGCTGCGGCTGAGGCCTCTCTTCAGTGTTTGCTGGTGTCACCCCATCGTCTGTCGACATGTCTGAGGCCTCTCTTCAGTGTTTGCTGGTGTCACCCCATCGTCTGTCGACATGTCTGAGGCCTCTCTTCAGTGTTTGCTGGTGTCACCCCATCGTCTGTCGACATGTCTGAGGCCTCTCTTCAGTGTTTGCTGGTGTCACCCCATCGTCTGTCGACATGTCTGAGGCCTCTCTTCAGTGTTTGCTGGTGTCACCCCATCGTCTGTCGACATGTCTGAGGCCTCTCTTCAGTGTTTGCTGGTGTCACCCCATCGTCTGTCGCCATGTCTGAGGCCTCTCTTCAGTGTTTGCTGGTGTCACCCCATCGTCTGTCGACATGTCTGAGGCCTCTCTTCAGTGTTTGCTGGTGTCACCCCATCGTCTGCCGACATGTCTGAGGCCTCTCTTCAGTGTTTGCTGGTGTCACCCCATCGTCTGTCGACATGTCTGAGGCCTCTCTTCAGTGTTTGCTGGTGTCACCCCATCGTCTGTCGACATGTCTGAGGCCTCTCTTCAGTGTTTGCTGGTGTCACCCCATCGTCTGTCGACATGTCTGAGGCCTCTCTTCAGTGTTTGCTGGTGTCACCCCATCGTCTGTCGACATGTCTGAGGCCTCTCTTCAGTGTTTGCTGGTGTCACCCCATCGTCTGTCGACATATCTGAGGTCTGTCTCCACTGTTTGCTGGTGTCAACACCATCGTCTGTCGACATGTCTGAGGCCTCTCTTCAGTGTTTGCTGGTGTCACCCCATCGTCTGTCGCCATGTCTGAGGCCTCTCTTCAGTGTTTGCTGGTGTCACCCCATCGTCTGTCGACATGTCTGAGGTCTCTCTCCACTGTTTGCTTGTGTCACATTATCATCTGTCGACAAGTCTGAGGTCTCTCTCGACAGTTTGCTGATGTCACCCCATCGTCTGTCGACATGTCTGAGGTCTCTCTGCACTGTTAGCTGGTGTCACTCCATTGACTGTCGACATGACTGAGGTCTCTCTCCACTGTTTGCTGATGTCACCCCATCATCTGTCGACATGACTGAGGTCTCTCTCCACTGTTTGCTGATGTCACCCCATCGTCTGTTAACATGTCTGAGGCTTTTCTCCGCTGTTTGCTAGTGTCACTTCATCATCTGTCGACATGTCTGAGGTCTGTCCACTGTTTTCTGGTGTCACCCCATCGACTGTCGACATGATTCAGGTCTCTCTCCACTGTTTGCTGATGTCACCCCGTGGTCTGTCAAAAAGTCTGAGGTCTCTCTTCGCTGGCAGCGTCTAATTAATTGATAACACTGCTTCTGACTGCTGACCCTCAATAAATCACACCGCCACTGCTGGCTTTATGGAGGTCCCTTGAGGAGCAGAGGGCTGCAGGTTTTGCTCTGCTAATCGGCACAGCTCACACGTCACCCTGCGTTGCACGTCTGTGCTGTTGGGGCGTCTGTCGCTTCTCCCGTCCACAGCGTGAATTACTGATTTTGACAGACTGAAAATTCTGTGTCATGTGATTTCTGAAACTAGCAACTGCATGTTTGTCTCCCAGAACCAAGAAGACACAGAACGGATCAATATTCCAAATTACATTTCATTCGTTGAAGAGGAATGTGAGCATATACATAGTGGTCGAGCGCAGACATACAGACAGTAAAACAGACAGTGAGATAGACAGACTGGCAGGCGAACAGCAACCCCCCCAAAAAAAACAAAACAAAACAAAACAAACAAACAAACAAACAACAACAACAACAACAAAAAACAAACAAAACAACCCAAAACAAACAAGCAAACAACAACAACAACAAAAACCACACACCAAAAGACAACGGCAAACCAAAAACAAACAGCCCCCTCCCTCAGAAAAAAAGAAAGGAAGAAGAAAAAAAAACCAAACAAAAAAACCGAAAAAAACACACGAAAACAACAAAAACAACAACAACAACAACAAAACAACACCAACAACAAACATCACACACGCCAGTGCTATGCTGCAGCCCCAGATGGCATGACGCGATAGAAAACATGAGGTATACCTCCATTGTGATGCCGCGTGTCTTTCTTGACCTCACAGGCATCACACAGTCACGCACAGTAGTTCCCCATCATCTCGAGCCAACAACCAGCAACCATCCCCTGACAGTGTTCAGTTGATCAGACAGCACTGAGTTCGATTCCACAGCTCCATTTTGTATTTGTGTTTTATTTGTATTTGTATTTCTTTTTATCACAGCACATTTCTCTGTGTGAAATTCGGGCTGCTCTCCCCAGGGAGAGCGCGTCGTTACACTACAGCGCCACCCACTTTTTTTGGGGTATTTTTTCCTGCGTGCAGTTTTACTTGTTTTTCCTATCGAAGTGGATTTTTCTACAGAATTTTGCCAGGAACAACCCTTTTGTTGCCGTGGGTTCTTTTACGTGTGCTAAAGTGCATGCTGCACACGGGACTTATGGTTTATTGTCTCATCCGAATGACTAGCGTCCAGACCACCACTCAAGGTCTAGTGGAGGGGGCGGGGGGGGGGGGGGGGGAAATATCGGCGGCTGAGCCGTGATTCGAACCAGCGCGCTCAAATTCTCTCGCTTCCTTGGCGGACGCGTTACCTCTAGGCCATCACTCCACTTCGAATTAATCACATCACCACGAGCTGTGGTGGCGGTCCATGGAGGATTGCAGGACTGTGGGTTTTGGTCTGATACCGACACAACTCACGCCGTTGCCTCCCCATTGAACACTACTCGTGCAGCTGCTGTTTCTGTCACTCCTCCTGTTGTTAGTGCCGACTGTTGATTCCACTTAGTCTGCTGGTTGCTGCTCTGGAATTTGTGGCCCACAAGACAAGAAGGTGAAGGGAGGGATGGTCATTGACCCTCATGAAAGGGTGAAAGGGAGACAGAGAGAGGGAGAGAAAGGGGGTGGGGGGGTGGGGTGGGGTGAGAAAGATATACAAACATATATTTATAGAGAGAGATATATAGAGAGCTACATACATACATTCACACACACACAAAGGGCATATATATATATATATATATATATATATATATATATATATATATATGACTATGTCTAATTAATTAGACAGTGCTGCTTTTGATTCTGCACCCCCTGTCACAAACCCCAACACATGTCTAGTTAATTAGACAGCGCTGCTTTTGGTTCTACACCCTCATCACAAATCCTAACAGTGTCTAGTTAATAAGACAGCGCTGCTTTTGGTTCTACACCCCCATCACAAATCCTAACAGTGTCTAGTTAATAAGACAGCGCTGCTTTTGGTTCTACACCCCCATCA
>NC_134896.1:56375035-56380035 GCF_041734735.1 Babylonia areolata
GGTGAATTCGACAGGAAAACGAGAAAGTCTAATATTAAGTCCTGTCGTAATACACACACATATAAGAACACTGAATATATAATATCGGACGTGTGTATAGGTAAGAATTCATACATTGCAACCTGAATTGTTTTAAACAAGAGAAAAGTCAGCAGAACACGGCAGATTTTCTTCAATTCAATTTTCAAACCACGAAAAAAGTTCGGTATTTTTTTTTTATGCAGGACAAGAGCGACAGAAAAACAACAACTTTCTTCTGTGTGTGGATTCCTCACCCCCCCCACCCCACCCCCCTCTCTCTAACGGCATTGCAAATCGTACGACAAATGTACAGCATGAATATTTCATGAATGTTTCATCAAAATTCACATTTTGACACAAACGCAACCCCATCCCTTTTTTATCATGCGGGCAGGGGAAGGTCCACAAAGCATGGAGCATGTCTAATCAGACAGCAGAACATGCACACACACACACACACACACACACACACACACACACACACACACACACACTCACACGCACACACACACACACGCACACACACACACACAGAGACAGACAGACACACACACACACACAGTCACACACACACACACACAGACTCACTCACACACACACACACACACAAACACACACACATACACACACACAGAGACAGACAGACAGACAGACACACACACAGATATTCACACACACACACACACACATATAGACACACACGCTCACAGTCAGACACACACACACAGACACACATACACGCTTACACACACGCAGACAAACAGACAGACACACACACACACAGACACACACACACAGAGATACACACGCACACAGACACACACACACAGACACACACAGATACACACAGACACACACACTCACGCACACAGGCTCACACAGGTTCACATACACACACAGAGATTTACACGCACACAGACACACATACACACACGCACACACAGACACCCACCCTCACACACACACACAGACACACACACACACACACTCACACACACACAAACACACACACTCACACGCACACACACACACGCACACACACACACACATACACACACACAGAGACAGATAGACACACACACACACACACACAGTCAGACACACACACACACAGACTCACTCACACACACACACACACTCACACACACACAAACACACACACATACACACACACACAGACAGATAGACACACACACACAGATATTCACACACACACACACACATATAGACACACACGCTCACAGTCAGACACACACACAGACACACATACACGCTTACACACACGCAGACAAACAGACACACACACACACACACACAGATACACACAGACACACGCACACAGACACAGACACACACAGATACACACAGACACACACACTCACGCACACAGGCTCACACAGGTTCACATACACACACAGAGATTTACACGCACACAGACACACATACACACACGCACACACAGACACCCACCCTCACACACACACACAGACACAGACACATATATATATATATATATACATACAAACACGCAGACACAGACACACACACAGACACAGACAGATACACACACACTGAAACAGGGATGAAGGGAAAATGAAAAACGACACACACAAGAGCAAGCATAACCCCCACACATCTGCAAGCCCTTACTGAGTACTAAACAAAAGTACAGAATTTATCCATCCCAAAATCACATTGACAAAAATATTTTCTTCAATGCTGTGTGTGTGTGTGTGTGTGTGTGTGTGTGTGTGTGTGTGTGTGTGTGTGTGTGTGTGTGTGTGTGTGTGTTCGTTTGATTGTGCACACTTTGTTTTTCTGCATACCTTCGTCAGTGCGTCCGTGCATGTGTGTGGGGGTTTTGGTATAAGCGTGTGTATGCGTGCATGCATCTATGTGCGCGTGCGCGTGTGCGTATGTAAATATCTGTGTGTATGTGGTTGTGCACACTTCATTTTCCTGTATCAGTTCGTGCGTGTGTGTTTGCAAGGGTGGGTATCAGTGTGTATATATATATATATATATATGTGTGTGTGTGTGTGTGTGTGCGTGCGTGCGTGCGTGTATGTGTGTGTGTGTGTGTGTGTGTGTGTGAGTGTGCGTGCGTGTGTATGTAAATGTCTCTCTGTGTAAATGTGTGTGTGTGTACGCGCGAGTGTGTGCATTGTTCATTGTTAGTGTACTGCTCCATTTTCTAACAGGAATCAATACATATATATATATATATATATATATATATATATATATATATATATATATATATATATATATATATATACATGTACTTCAGTTATGAGGAAGTGTTCATTCAGTTTCTTTGTGTGGTGTATGACGTGTATAGCGTACGCTTTTCGCGCTGAAACCATCGTGGGCCAACACTTCATGTTGAATGTCATTCTATGTTGTTCCAGCCGACAATGAGAGAGTGGATGATTTGCTGAACGCTAACATAGTTATCACTCCAAGACTGTGGTCGGTATACTACGGCTGCACATTATCCTTTGTTTTTTTTCCACTCGTGTGTTTCTCTTGCATGCTGTAAGTTGATTTTTTTCTTCTTCTTTACTTTCCGTACTGAGAAGGCTCATCCTGTGGTTGCGTTGCATAATCTGAGAGAACTTCGCATCACAACAGCACCGTGTCGTTGTTTTGCATTTTTATTTATTTATTTATTTATTATTTTACAGATGCTGAGTTATGATTCAAAGAAGGAAAATAAAATCACGTTCAACGTCAGAACCATTCAATACTGCAAACAACAGCTGCAGCCCAATAACTCGGTAGGTTGTTTTTTTTTTGTAATTATTTTTGAAAAAGGAAAATGATTTGCCATGATCATATTTTCTCCCCCCCCCCCCTCCCCACATGCAGACATATGCAGTGTCTGTGTTTTTCCGCACGCTTCTTGTCTCCACCCCTTGTTTGTTGGAATGGGAGAGTAAGGGAAGGGAAAATGGGGGTGGGGGTGGGGGTAGGTGGGGGGGGGGGGGGGCAGGGAAGGGAGAGCTACGATTTGTAATGGCCCTTGAACGGAGAAACAAAGACATTAAGAAACACTATTCTGACCAAAAAAAAGTTTAGATAACACTTTTTATCATTTAACAGTTGTACTGACAAACTATTGTATCTTTAAAAATTTTTTTTTTATATAACTGTGGAAATGGAAGGATAAATTTACGGAAGAGGTAGAAAAACAGCAGGCCTCAATAACCTGTTTGAAAAAGAAACAAAACCACCTAACATTTGTACACATTGCCAGTTTCCTGGCAATCAAAATCAGATGACTTGGTTTACAATTCTGATACAAGGCAATTTATAACCGGATCCGAGAAAGAGTTATACGCAGAGATATTTCAGTATCAACACCACCACCACCACCACCACTTGATATAGCTTCTAATTGAATGATTGGGCTCGGTGCCTTTTTATGTACACATGTTTTGGCTTCATCACAAGTGCTCTGGATCAGACCCACCACTGAAATATCTGCACACAACATTTTGGATGTACGTGTGGTCGGATCATGATTAAAGAAACTAAACTGAAGTGGCATAAAGTAATTTAAAAGAAGATTGATTGATTGAGTGGTTGGGTCTTTAATGGGTAAAGAATTAGGCGCAGTAAAGGCCTTTCTACAATTCTGCCCATTTAACGACTCAACATAACAACAAAACATAACAATAAAGATCGACACGAAACATAGAATTAAAGAAATAAAATGAAACAAAATCAAATAATAAGAACGACGAATAAGAATAGTAACTGGGATAGTCTATTAAAAGTAACAAGGCAATGAAAAGAACAATTGGTACATTATCATGTACGTACGTACACCCCTGCCCGCAGTGATGCAGACACTTCAGAGTCCCGGCTGGACTCCCCCCCCACCCCCACCCCGCCACAGTGTGAAGCTCAAACCTAGGGTAGGCTCTCAAGGTCAGGTCATTGCGTTTCGTTTGCACAAAGGTCAAGGTCAGGTCAGTGCGTCTGGTTTGCACAAAGGTCAAGGTCAGGCATCTTGACCTATAATGCTTTGACCCCCCCCCCCCACTCCCCCCTCCCCCTTGAAACTGACATCGACACTGTTTTCACCGTGACCCAGGTTCAGAGTGCTTTTTATCATTATCTTATTCAATACATACGTCCGCCAAAATGACAGCTGACGTATACGATCTTATCCTGGGGGGGTTGATACATAAGTGTTTGACTGCGATCCGGGGGCTTTGAGCAGAGGTCTGACTGCGATCCGGGGGCTTTGAGCAGAGGTCTGACTGCGATCCGGGGGCTTTGAGCAGAGGTTTGAGTGCGATCCGGGGCTTTGAGCAGAGGTTTGAGTGCGATCCGGGGGCTTTGAGCAGAGGTTTGACTGCGATCCGGGGGCTTTGAGCAGAGGTTTGACTGCGATCCGGGGGCTTTGAGCACAGGTTTGGAGTGACGAAACCAGAGCTGCTTCATTGCAGAAGTAAGACACAAATGATTTCTTTTCTGGATTCCAACAACAACAGATCATTCTGCTCTGCAGGAGACCTGCTACCCTCAACATGTATTTCTAATGAGCCACATTCCAGGATCGTCTTCCACTCCTTTCAGCCTGATTAATTCTGGTACCACGGTCACCAGTTTGGTCTGCTGGGGCAATTGTAACTTTGGTATGCTGCGGTACACTGGTGGCTTCAAAGCGTGCATCTCCCTAATCCACAACTTACACCGAGCCTTCCCCCCCCCTCACCCCCCCCACCCCCGCGCCCACTGTCCCTCTTGCTATGCTGTTGCAAAAAGCTACTAAGGATCGGACGTCAAGCAGTGAAGAAGTTGATAAACTTTGCATTTGATGATGATGATGATGACAGGGTCACCTGTAAAGCGCCTGTCCTCGGTCAGAGACTGAACTCTTAAACGCTTTACAAACACCTAGTCATCTGCACAACAGGCTGCCTGCCTGGGTATTCGTTTTCCTGTTTTATTATATCAGGTTTCAC
>NC_134896.1:56385035-56422535 GCF_041734735.1 Babylonia areolata
CCCACTCCATCAATTGTCCCCACTCACATCAATTTTCTGTCCCCACTCCATCAATTTTCTGTTCCCACTCACATCAATTTTCTGTTCCCACTCCATCAATTTTCTGTCCCCACTCCATCAATTGTCCCCACTCCATCAATTGTCCCCACTCACATCAATTTTCTGTCCCCACTCACATCAATTTTCTGTCCCCACTCACATCAATTGTCCCCACTCCATCAATTGTCCCCACTCACATCAATTTTCTGTCCCCACTCCATCAATTGTCCCCACACATCAATTGTCCCCACTCACATCAATTTTCTGTCCCCACTCCATCAATTGTCCCCACTCCATCAATTGTCCCCACTCCCATCAATTGTCCCCACTCCATCAATTGTCCCCACTCCCATCAATTGTCCCCACTCCATCAATTTTCTGTCCCCACTCCATCAATTTTCTGTCCCCACTCCATCAATTGTCCCCACTCCATCAATTTTCCGTTCCCACTCCATCAATTGTCCCCACTCACATCAATTTTCTGTCCCCACTCCATCAATTGTCCCCACTCCCATCAATTGTCCCCACTCCATCAATTGTCCCCACTCCATCAATTTTCTGTCCCCACTCCATCAATTTTCTGTTCCCACTCCATCAATTGTCCCCACTCCATCAATTTTCAGTTCCCACTCCATCAATTGTCCCCACTCACATCAATTTTCTGTCCCCACTCCATCAATTTTCTGTCCCCACTCCATCAATTGTCCCCACTCCATCAATTGTCCCCACTCACATCAATTTTCTGTCCCCACTCCATCAATTTTCTGTCCCCACTCACATCAATTGTCCCCACTCCATCAATTTTCTGTCCCCACTCCATCAATTGTCCCCACTCCATCAATTGTCCCCACTCACATCAATTTTCTGTCCCCACTCACATCAATTTTCTGTTCCCACTCCACTGATCTTGTTTTCCCACTCCATTGATTTTCTTTTCCACTTCATTCCATTGATCTGTTCCCTCTTCACTGATCCCCCCCACTCCCCCACACTCCATGTCCAAGCGATGAAGCTCTGTATCAGACCAAAGTGCACATTTTTGTAGTGAACGTGTTGTTGCTATTTCGATCGTCTTCAGTCTGAATACATTCTACATTTAATTATGTAGGCGCCGGCTGGACATTAACCTCGAGATAATCGATGTACAACTGACTTCAAAGCTTGTAGCAACTGAAGTCACACCTTTGATAATCGATGTACAACTGACTTCAAAGCTTCAGCAACTGAGGTCAGATATGTGATGAGATGTACAACTGACTTCTAATCTTGCTGCAGCTGAGGTCAGATTTATGATAAGCGATGTACAGCTAACTTCAAATCTTGCAGCAACGGAGGTCAGATAAGGTCTGTGATAAGCAATGTACAACTGACTTCAAAGCTTGCAGTAACTGAGGTCAGACCTGTGATAAGCAATGTACAACTGACTTCAAAGCTTGTAGTAACTGAGGTGAGTTCTTTGATAAGCGATGTACAACTGACTTCAAAGCTTGTAGCAACTGAGGTGAGTTCTTTGATAAGCGATGTACAACTGACTTCAAAGCTTGCAGTAACTGAGGTCAGACCTGTGATAAGCAATGTACAACTGACTTCAAAGCTTGAGTAACTGAGGCCAGACCTGTGCTAAGCAATGTACAACTGACTTCAAAGCTTGCAGTAACTGAGGCCAGACCTGTGATAAGCAATGTACAACTGACTTCAAAGTTTGAGTAACTGAGGTCAGACCTGTGATAAGCAATGTACAACTGACTTCAAATCTTGCAGCAACTGAGGTCAGATCTGTGATAAGCAATGTACAACTGACTTCAAAGCTTGCAGTAACTGAGGTCAGACCTGTGCTAAGCATGTACAACTGACTTCAAAGCTTGCAGTGACCGAGTCCTGGACTCAGGCGGAGTGACCATTTGTTGCTCGTTTCTCTTCCTGTCTCCGTACACATGAACGCAGATATGTGTGTGTGTGTGTGTGTGTGTGTGTGTGTGTGTGTGTGTGTGTGTGTTCAGTCGATTGTATGCTTTTGCAGCGAGAGCAATAACAGCGGAAAGACAGAGAGGTTTGCCGCAAATTATTGTCATTTACCTCTCTTCCACACACACACAAACACACGCAGACATAGACAGACAGACACAAACACACACACAGCCGACACATCCTTTATATCTACTGATGGCATTCAATGTTTCCTTTTTGAGCATGGTTCTCTATCTATCTATCTACCGATTTATTTGTTTGTTGATATCAGGGCCTATAATTCAAGATGTACACGCTTAGTTTTATGACTTTACAACTGACCTTTGTTTTATCCTGAATAAAGACATTATATTTCCTGGAAACATTATGTCTTGAAACCGTGCTATCCATTTGTCTGTCTGTCTGTCTGTATATATATTTTTCAGCGGGTATGCATCTGTTTAATTCTCAGATTATTTGGTAATAAAATCATTTTCCCGGAGTCTCGACACAGACTGAAAACAACAACAACCGATAACAATAAATGTGAAATGTGATGAGTTTATATAATACAGTGTGATTCCACATCTTGGGAATCTCTCGGGGAATTCTCTACTTTCTCGAGTGCCAGTTACAACACCATCATGGAAGTAACTCATTCTGTCCACGGCGATGTTCAAAGTCTTGGGCCGAACGTCACATTTAAAGACGGGTGTACAGAGAGTGAAGTTGTGTTCATCGATCTGGAACAGTTACCGGAGGATGATCACCACAACATCGTCACTTCAGAGGTAGAAATGATTGCACGCAAAATAAAAGACAGTCTGCTGGTGATATTCTTCATAACCGGCGGGCCAGCGAACGTCATCAACATGGCGGTGTTCTTCAAACAGGGCCTCAAGGATCGTGTCAACCTGTGTCTCTTCGCCTTGTCCCTGGCTGATGAGCTCCACCTGATCATGGGAATGATTCACCATGGGGAGCAGTTACATCTGGAGCTGTCCAAAACTGGAACGTTTGGTCCAATAGACACTTTCTTGGCCAATTACAACTTGTTGGGTTTGATGGGCTTCAACTTCGTTTCGTACATCCTGTCCGCCATTATCGCCACCGAGAGATGTCTCTGCGTCCTCAATCCACTCAAATTCCAGACTCTGCTGCGTACTCGAACAATGGCTGTTGTCATTGTTGCAGCGTATGTGGTGGTTTTGGGTCTGTATTCCATCACAGCAGTTCGAATTCGCGTTGGATGTGTTTATGATCCGGTATGTGGAACAGTCGCAAAGATGGGAATCACCGGAGACTTCTACAAACGTCACCAGGAACTGATCGACAATCTGGAAAGTTTCGTGTTCGGTGTTGGCCTGCCTGGGTTTGTGATGGTTGTTGTGGTCACAGCTACAAGACTCACCGTTGTCAAACTCCGTCAGGTTGTGACGTGGCGTGCCGAAACCTCCTCCTCCATCTCTCCCCGTGAAGTGGCCCTCACCAAGATGCTGGTCGGCACGTCCATTCTCTTCATGGCTTGTATTTTCCCTGTTGCTCTCATCCGATTCAGCTGGCTGTTTTTGGAAGGGATGAACACGGGTGGGCATCAAAATCTGAGTTTCTTCCTGACCAGTTTGTGGGTCTCTGAAACCTTCACCTTCATCAACGCCAGCCTCAACATCTTCGTGTATTACGCCATGGGGTCTCGCTACAGAGAAACGTTTTGGGCACTGTTGGGCAGGAGGGTTCAGCCACAAAAAGAATAGGTAGATATATATATATATATTACATGTATGCATATGCACAGTAACTCTGCTTGGAGACACCATATTGGGATGAAAATCACCCCTTCTTACTCTCAAACAATGCATACAAAGGATCCCCCCCCCCTTGTCTTTTTAATTGGAGGAAGCAATTCGATTCAAAAATAGTTGTGTCCATGTGGTGATTAATTTAGAGCATTCAATGGCAGTGTATATCAAAACCCAATTATGGATAACGAACACGGCAGAAACTTTGGCATTTGACATTAAAATGGAGTCGAGCCCGTTTTGTGTGTGTGTGTGTGTGTGTGTGTGTGTGTGTGTGTGTGTGTGTGTGTGTGTGTGTGGGTGTGCGTGCGTGCGTGTGTGTGTGCGCGCGCATGGGTGTATGTGCATGGGTATTACTTCTGTACTTGAACAAACGAAGCTATTTCAGTCATAACATTACATCCGCAACAAAGAAACAAAACAAAGCTGTTCAGAGAATCCCTTCGCGACAATCCAACAATTCCAACTATATTTTTTTCTTTACATATAGAAGGAATCGGTAAGCATTGTTGTTGATGACGATTCCAGTTCCAATACAATACAATGCAAGGCAAGGCAAGGCAAGGCAAGGCAATGCAATGCGATACAATACAAAACAATACATAGTCATTCATAAACATAAACAGTAAAAAAAATGTACCGGGGGAATCACAGCAAGGAGGAGGAATGTCGTTTGCTCAATGCCCCGTCTACACATGCTGGTGATTGTACACAGTTTGTGATGCTGTCATGTGGACAAAGTAGGAAGTACATCTTGCAGCCACTCTCCTGGGCTGTCAGTACAATACAATACAATACACAATACAATACAATACACAAACTTTATTGTCTATACTTTGGTACAGAGATTTTCTTTTTGGCAGCAGCACATGTCCAACATAAGAAGAAAACAAACAAATAAAATGAATGAAAAATAAAAAGATAAATGAAATGGCACCAAATGGAAATAGCTATATACAAATATACAGGTTACTGAAATTTACGTGCCTCTCCATTTCAGTCAGCCAAGCCGCATTGCACGTCTTCCCACACCACACACACACACCACGCACACACACACACACCACGCGCACACACAAGCACACATACACACTCTCTCTTCTCCCCCCCTCCCTCTCTCTCTGTCTCTCTCTTCACAAAGTATGCAACTAGAAAGATCATAGTTACAACACTGAAGAAGAACCATAGCTGGCGACAAAGTTATGATTGATCAAGGGCAACTCACTGCCATCCCTGCAGTGTTGACACACAAGGGGGTGACGTTTTCAGGGGACTGCCTAGCTTACTGGAACATACAAAGCAAAAACGAACGTCTTCCGGGATCCGAGTGGTTGAAACGTTGGACTTTCAGTCTGAGGGTCCTGGGTTCGAATCTTGGTGTCGGGCGCCTGGTGGGTAAAGGGTGGAGATTTTCCCCATCTCCCAGGTCAACATATATGCAGACATGCTAGTGCCTGAACCCCCTTCGTGTGTTTACGCACGCAGAAGATTAAATACGCACGTTAAAGATTCTGAAATCCATGTCAGCGTTCGGTGGGTTATGGAAACAAGAACATACCCAGCATGCACACCCCCGAAAACGGAGTATGGCTGCCTACATGGCGGGGTAAATTGAAAAAAAAGGTCATACACGTAGAATGTTACATGTCTGTTTGAATATGTATGTGTGCGTGACTGAATCCTGATTGAACGACACAGGAAACGAATGATGAGCGCCCAGTGGCAGCCGTCAGTCGGCTCTACCCAGGCAGGCAGCCTGTTGGGCAAATTACCCCGTGTTTGTAAAGCGCTTATGGCTTGGTCTTTGACCGAGGATAGGCGCTATATAAGCATCCACATCATCATCATCATCATCATCATCATCAAAATATGATGAGTCTAAGGAATCCGTTGCAGAAGAGAAGGACGCAGTGTTTCGAACAGCTGTTCAACGTATGTTTGGACACAAGTTTCAACACCGTTGAACAACTGAGAACGAAAGGTCCGTCGAACACCTGTTTTATAAAACTTTTCTAAAGGATCTTACCCATACACATTCTTCCACTCACTAGGTTCAGATTCGAGGTACATCTTCATTCTGCTAAATCACAGACATCTCCACGCTCGATTTGACCATCGGCTGCCTGAGCGGACTGATTCAGCGCCAGAAAGCATAAACGTTGACCAGTCAGTCTAAGACAACGATGTTCATTGGGTCTGAACTCTAAAAAGGAATGTGGCCTGTCCATAGTTCCTCAGCCATCTGCAGTGGCAAATGCAGCATTCGTTTTTAGGAAAGAAAACATATTGAGCCAATGTACCCATTTGTAAAACAACAACAACGAAACAAACAAAAACAGTATGGGTCAGTTCCATGTTCTGTGGGTCATTTCTGCTTCGTGTAAAATCACTCTGTATTCATTCATTCATTCGTTCGTTCATTCAATCATTCGTTCAAGAGCCGAGATACCAGAACGCTGGCAGTGACAGACCCAAGGGAGAGAAGGAGAAGCAGGAAGTTCTCAGAACGATCCCCATTTTGTGGACAGGCAAAAATGCACTTGGGAGAGGTTCTCAGAATTCCCAACATATCCGTGTCAGGTAAATTAAGCCCAGGGTGTCTCATGCGCATATGTACAGGCGCACACAGGCACTCCCTCTCTCTTCCACACACACACACACACACATATATATATGTATGTATATATATATATATATATATATGCTTATATACATACATACACACACACATACAAGCACACATACTCTCACACCACCCACACTCTCACACAATTATATACAAACAGCCAAACACATGTTGCTATTTTAAATCCCGAGCAAATAAACCGCGAGCATTCATTTGCACAGCCGTACACACACAACCACATAAGTCCTACAACCAAACACACACACACACACACACACACACACGCGCGCGCGCGCACACACACACACAGGTACACGATTAGGATATTGCCCTAGAGGTTGGCATGTGTGTGTTTCTCTGTCTCTGTCTCTCTCTGTATATGTCTGTGTTTAACAGCCGCGGTTCAGTTTAGGGATAACGTTCTCATACTGAGTCAGTTAAAAAAAAAAAAAAGCAATTTGATTCTGTGAAAAATCGATTGATATCAGCACACACACAATTTACGTCTGAGTAACTTACACTGCACAAATATCGATCCATCGATTGCGTCTTTACAATAATCTCGATTAATTGCAAAGGGAATACAGTTCTCCAAAGTTTTCATGCCCAATGTAGGTGACATTTCCCATACCGGACATGTATTTGTATTTCTTTTTATCACAACAGATTTCTCTGTGTGAAATTCGGGCTGCTCTCCCCAGGGAGAGCGCGTCGCTACACTACAGCGCCACCCATTTTTTTTTGTTTTTGTTGTATTTTTACCTGCGTGCAGTTTCATATGTTTTTCTTATAGGAGTATCGGAGTGGATTTTTCTACAGAATTTTGCCAGGAACAACCCTTTGTTGCCGTGGGTTCTTTTTCGTGCGCCAAAGTGCATGCTGCACACGGGACTTCGGTTTATCGTCTCATCCGAATGAGTAGCGTCCAGACCACCACTCAAGGTCTAGTGGAGGGGGAGAAAATATCGGCGGCTGAACCGTGATTCGAACCAGCGCGCTCAGATTCTCTAGCTTCCTAAGCGGACGCATTACCTCTAGGCAATCACTCCACATGTGTTAGTCGATTGAAGAAGACAGGACTCACCATTTCTTTGACGTTTGACTGACAGTCTTGGATCACAGAACTTTTTCTTCTTGTTCAGCGTTCCCAGACCATGTTCAGACGGTCAGTCCGGAGCGAATGACGAAGTCCGCAGTCCGCTGGAGCTCTGTCGCCGTTCCCCACAACTTGTCCTGGAGCGCTGCGGGACTGGGCCAGATCTGGTGCCTCAGCTCTTCGTGTAGAGGGCAGTCTTGCAGGACATGGGCTGGAGTTTGTGAAGTGATGTCACACGGTCACTGGTCTGTGTGGGAAATGTTCAGTTTGTAGAGATGGGAGAGGAGCTGGTCTGTGTGGGGAATTTTCAGTTTGTAGAGATGGGAGAGGAGCTGGTCTGTGTGGGAAATGTTCAGTTTGTAGAGATGGGAGAGGAGCTGGTCTGTGTGGGAAATTTTCAGTTTGTAGAGATGGGAGAGGAGCTGGTCTGTGTGGGAAATGTCAGTTTGTAGAGATGAGAGAGGAGCTGGCAGTGGCCTGTGCGCAGTCTGAGGATGATGACTTGCTGAGCTGGACCCAGCTGATGGATGCTGTCCTCCTCTGGTCCCAGATGTAGCCGCTCTCGTCAGCTGTTTCTCGAGTGGCTGCGAAGGATGGTCTTCCCCTCCGCAAAGCTAAGGGGGTGGGCAGATTGGGTGAGCCTGCTTCCTGCTTTGGAGAGCTTGTCTGCCTTTGCATCTCCTGCAGAACGTCGTTGCCGCCTTTCCCCCACACCTTCCATATCGGAGACCACCTTCTTCGTTCGTGGGCTGCAACTCCCACGTTCACTCGTATGTACACGAGTTGGTGGGTGTTTACGTGCATGACCGTTTTCACCCCGCCATGTAGGCAGCCATACTCAGTTTTCGGGGTATTGGAGGCCTATCTGTCAGCAAGGCGGTCGAGGTTTTCTTCACAGTCGTTGGAAGTCCAGTAATTTGAAGTGAAAATAAGAGCGAAGTTTACCCAGTGTTCGTTTAAATAAATGTATCATTTCCCTTCGTTTCAGATCATGTGACCGAGACAGAGAGAGAGAGAGAGAGAGAGAGAGAGAGAGAGAGAGAGAGAGAGAGAGAGAGGAAGTGAACTGAATTGAATCGAACTGAATAATTCTTTTTTCTGTACGTAATAGACTTAGCAAGGATATGTTTTTTTCCCCATCCAGCCCTCGAAGGAGAAACCAGTAAAATGATACAACATTCTGTGATGCAGTCTTTTCCAGCACACTTATATTCACATGCAACAGAGAGTATGCATGATTTTTCTTCACTCTTTTTGTGGCAGCGACTTTTTGCCGAACAGTGCCCAAAACGTTTCTCTGTAGCGGGACCCCATGGCGTAATACACGAAGATGTTGAGGCTGGCGTTGATGAAGGTGAACACTTCAGACACCCATAAACTGGTCAGGAAGAAACTCAGATTTTGATGCCCACCCGTGTTCATCCCTTCAAAAAACAGCCAGCTGAATCGGATGAGAGCAACAGGGAAAATACAAGCCATGAAGAGAATGGACGTGCCGACCAGCATCTTGGTGAGGGCCACTTCACGGGGAGAGATGGAGGAGGAGGTTTCGGCACGCCACGTCACAACCTGACGGAGTTTGACAACGGTGAGTCTTGTAGTTGTGACCACAACAACCATCACAAACCCAGGCAGGCCAACACCGAACACGAAACTTTCCAGATTGTCGATCAGTTCCTGGTGACGTTTGTAGAAGTCTCCTACAATCCCTGTCATTGACACGGTTCCAGATTCTGGATCATAAACGCAGCCAACACGATATCGAAACGCCATGATGGAATACAGACTCAACACAAAGATGTATGCAGCAGCAATGATGGCAGCCATCGTCCGAGTGCGCAGCAGAGTCTGGAATTTGAGTGGATTGAGAACACAGAGACATCTCTCGGTGGCGATAATGGCGGACAGGATGTATGAAATGAAGTTGAAGCCCATCAAACCCAACAGGTTGTTGTTGGTCAGGAAAGTATCAATGGGGCCATAGTGTCCTGTTTTTGCGAACTGTAGATGTAACTGCTCCCCGTGGTGAATCATTCCCATGATCAGGTGGAGCTCGTCAGTCAAAGCCAAGGCGAAGAGACACAGGTTGACACGATCCTTGAGGCCCTGTTTAAAGAACACCGCCATGTTGATGACGTTTGCTGGTCCTCCAATCAGAAACAGGAAAGCCAGCAGACTGTCCTTCATTTTACGCGCAATGATTTCCACTTCAGAGCTTACAATACTGTGGTGGTCATCCGATGATGAATGATCTTGCACGATGAACAGAACTTCACTTTCACTGCAGCCATCTTCAAACGTCGTGTTCAGGCCAATCGTTTGGACCTCCGTGTGAAGCGAGTGGTTACTTTCCATGATGGCTCTGATATTGGTGC
Source organism: Babylonia areolata (assembly GCF_041734735.1). Taxonomy (NCBI): domain Eukaryota; kingdom Metazoa; phylum Mollusca; class Gastropoda; order Neogastropoda; family Buccinidae; genus Babylonia; species Babylonia areolata. The sequence goes on from NC_134896.1 coordinate 56,394,918, forward strand.
TCTGGGGGCTACACTTCAACGAGATATTCCCAAGTGATGACACCACGCTGTGTCCTCCTTATAAACAGGTCACGCTGGACGTTGATTATTATGCACAGATTTTCGTGATCGAGGCTCAAGGAGTATTGGCACAGTCAGTAAAATGTTCAACACGAAGCAAAGTAGTCACGTAAGACAGAAGAAATAACGATGTAAACTGAAACACAAACAGGTGTCACGGGGACCCATTAGTTACCACCAGAAGAAGACGAAACACGCACGTTAAAGTTTTGGGTTGTGGAAACAAGAACAGGTCCAGCATGCACACCCTCGAAAACGGAGTATGGCTGTCTAAGTGGCGGGGTCATACACACAAAAGCCCACTCGTGTACATACTAGTGAACGTGGGAGTTGCGAAGAAGAAGAAGAAGAAGAAGAATATATAATTTTTGCTCGAAAAGAACTCGCATGCTGGAAACATGTCAGAAAGAGGCACAAGGTGACGGGTCAGTCCATCTCTCTCCTTCAGAGAGCTGGCTACATTCCGAATGCTCACTGTGATGCAGTCAGTGTCATGAGGGACTCATCGTATTTTTTCCTCATTTAGACGATTGAGTTAATTCCCTGAAGACCTGACTGACTGACCAGCAGTGGACGGACGGACACACACACACACACACACACACACACACAGAGCTACACACACACACACAAACACACACACACACACACAGAGCTACACACACACACACACACACACACACACAGCCACACACACACACACAGCCACACACACACACACACACGCACAGAGAGGAGGAGAGAGAGGGAGAGGGAGAGGGAGAGAGAGAGAGAGACAGAGACAGAGGCAGAGAGGCAGAGAGAGACAGAGACAGAGAGACAGAGATAGAGAAAGAGAAAGACAGAGAGAGAGAAAGAGAGACAGAGAGGGGGAGAAAGAGAGTGAGGGGAGAGAGACACAGAGACAGAGAGAGAGAGAGAGAGAGAAACAGAGAGAGAGACGAGAGAGAGAGAGAGAGAGAGAGAGAGAGAGAGAGATGCAGCATCCTATTCGCAATCGGACAAGGCCACGCTGACTTTTACTTAAAGATCTAGCACGCAGCTTTCCTGCTTCAGTTCCAAGGACCTGGTCAGGCTGCCTCCTCCTCTTCCTTGTCAGCAGCTGTGACCGACACTTTGCCATCGACATCGCTGATCTCATTCCAGGCCTTTGCGATGAGGACGAAAGGCTGGGAAAGAGACAACTTTGCAGAATGCAATGTTGATAACATCTTGCTGCTCACTATGTTAACAATACCCTTTTTTTGTCAGTCTAGAGTTACGCATGCGTGAGACTGGTGTGAAAGCACTTTGATTTGTCTCTGCACAAGTTTAGCACTGTAAAAATACTAATTCGTCTTCTTCTTCTTCTTCTTCTACTCATAACACCTTGCTGCTCTCTGTATGTTAACAACACCTTGCTATTCTCTGTATGTTAACAACACCTTGCTATTCTCTGTATGTTAACAACACCTTGCTGTTCTCTGTATGTTAACAACACCTTGCTGTTCTCTGTATGTTAACAACACCTTACTGCCCTCTGTATGTTAACAGCACCTTACTGCCCTCTGTATGTTAACAGCACCTTGCTGCTCTCTGTATGTTAACAACACCTTGCTGCTCTCTGTATGTTAACAACACCTTGCTGCTCTCTGTATGTTAACAACACCTTGCTGCTCTGTATGTTAACAACACCTTGCTGCTTTGTATGTTAACAACACCTTGCTGTTCTCTGTATGTTAACAACACCTTACTGTTCTCTGTATGTTAACAACACCTTGCTGCTCTCTGTATGTTAACAACACCTTGCTGCTTTGTATGTTAACAACACCTTGCTGTTCTCTGTATGTTAACAACACCTTACTGTTCTCTGTATGTTAACAACACCTTGCTGTTCTCTGTGTGTTAACAACACCTTGCTGCTTTGTATGTTAACAACACCTTGCTGTTCTCTGTATGTTAACAACACCTTACTGTTCTCTGTATGTTAACAACACCTTGCTGCTCTCTGTATGTTAACAACACCTTACTGTTCTCTGTGTGTGTCAGGTCAGGGGCATAGCCCTTGCTACTGGTACCATGTAACCCAGTACTACCTGCCGCATGTGAAGTCTACCAACGACGGACCAGGCGGAGGAGGAAACCTTTCCCAACGGCTGTGAAGGCGGAAGAGAATGACCAAAGGGCAGGGGGAGCTCTTATCCCTGGCTGGAAGTCCCCCTAGGAGAAGGAGCTCCGAAGAAAAAACCTGCACCTGCCAAGGCCGTCCTACACGTGGCAGTATCTGCACCTGTGGGACTGTGAGCGTCAGTAGGAGAGAGAGTGGGGAAGGGACTGCACAACTCCTCACTAAAAAAAGTCACCTGTGCAGGTCAGGCAACCAGGCTAATGTCGGAACGACGAGCTAGCCCTTCAACAGCCAGCTTTTCCAAGCCTTGCGGCGATGGAGAAGTGGTAACGGGGACAGGCAGAGGATGCTGCTGGCAGTTCCTAGTCACGACTCTGCACGCAGGCGGCTGTGGGGTGATGGTCGTCCGCCGTAGACTGGGGCAGATGCGGCGCCCGTATCCTCACACAGTGTCAGAGCAGCCCTTTTTAGGGACAGCACTGCTCTCCCCACATGGGGAAGGGGAGATAAAAGGATCCCCAAACAAAGCCTGCCTCACCTAGTACCTAGTAGGAAACCGCACCTACTTGGACATCCAACAATAGCAGTCGAAAACAGAAGAAAAGAACCAGGAGTCATGCCCTGACTCTGGGTGCCTGGAACGTTCGCGCCCTCTTAGACAGAGACGACAGACCAGAAAGACGCACAGCGCTCATTGCTAGAATGCTTGATCGCTACCAGGTGGATATAGCAGCCCTGAGCGAAACCAGGTTTGCGGGTGAAACCCAGCTGGAGGAAGTTGGAGGGGGCTACACCTTCTACTGCACTGGGAAGCCAGATGGCACCCCAGAGCTGTCTAGTTGTGCTGACCACCTTGTTGTACTGCTGTGAAAGATGGACGACGTATCGCCGTCACGTTCAACAACTTGAGCAGTTTCACCAGAGATGCCTACGAAAGATCCTCGGCATAAAGTGGCAAGACAGGGTCTCCAACCTCCAGGCCCTAGAGAGGAGCGGCCTACCCAGCATCAAAAGCCTGCTGATCCAGTGCCAGCTACGCTGGACAGGACACGTTGTCCGCATGACAGACAGCAGAATCCCGAAGATTTTTTTTTTTTTTTTTTTTTTTGCTGCCCCATCATCTGCACCGTTTCAGTGGCATTACTCCCACGCCGCTCATTTAGATTCCCCCATACACGGCCACACTCGGGTTCGTCCGTCGCAGTTCCAGCGTCGGCAGTCCACAGGGAACCATCGATGTTAGGTCGCCAGGAGGCCACACACCAGAGGAGACCCTGCACTGCTGCTGAGTCACTTCGGTGGTGTTCAGTGGTGCCTGTTCTGTTTTAAAGTACTTAGGACACCACCTACTAAGCCCCCTACTAACGACAATAATAGCTTAGTCGCGGAGCCAGACTGAGTGAGCGTCCCTCCCAGAGTGGAGACCGCCACCACGTCCCTCAAACAACAGTTCCCCATGAATCTGCCGACACTGACGACATTGACAGGACTCACCCCAAGCACGGAAGTGGAGGGGTATCGAAACTGAGGTCACCATGAGAGCAGGGCATGAAAGGCCACAGACTTTGAGACTATTTTGTTTATATTGATGACGATGAAAGAGCAGGAGGATGACGATGATGATGACGATGTTGCTGTGAAGGTCCATTTTGGTTTGGGACTGCGTGACAAGGCTGTACTCTACGCTTCCTGTCATAATGATATCCCGGCGTTAACCAGGCCCGAGAGATACAGACACTTGCAGTGTTGGTCAGGTAATTAGAGCAACACACCCAAAGACGCATCCTTGAAGTGGATGACACTCGACTGTGTGGTCCCAGTCTCTCCATTTAAGCCCACAGCACACTCAACTCTGGGTAGGAGCCGGCCACGGGCCGAAAAACCCACCTGCTGGGATTCGAACCCACGTCCTCCCAGCCGTCAGTCCGCGACGCTACGCTGGACAGGACACGTTGTCCGCATGACAGACAGCAGGATCCCGAAGATGCTTTTGTGAAGGAAGGCCACCGTGAACGTGGAAGACCCTGCAAGCGCTTCAAGGACACCTTGAAGACAAACCTCAAAGCATGTGACATAGACATCGTTTCCTGGGAAACTGATGCCCTTGACCGCTGTCGCTGGAAGATGCTGTGCTCTAGTGGCATAAAGACGTTTGAAAACAAGAGAACGCTGGCCATTAAGGAGAAGCGTGAGCGAAGGAAGCAGGGCTCAACTTCTGGAGACGTTTTCCCTTGCAACACCTGTGGGAAGTGCTGCGCATCCAGAATCTGCCTCTTCTCCCATATGAGACACACACCGACAGACAAGCCTGCCTGCCTACTCATCCGTCGGACCGACGGGAGACTCCATCACTGTTCTCTGTATGTTAACAACACCTTACTGCTCTGTATGTTAACAACACCTTGCTGCTCCCTGTATGTTAACAAAATCTTGCTGCTCTCTGTATGTTAACAACACCTTGCTGCTCTCTGTATGTTAACAACACCTTGCTGCTTTGTATGTTAACAACATCTTACTGCTCTCTGTATGTTAACACCACCTTGCTGCTCTCTGTATGTTAACAACACCCTGCTGCTCTCTGTATGTTAACAACACCTTGCTGCTCTGTATGTTAACAACACCTTACTGCTCTGTATGTTAACAACATCTTGCTGTTCTCTGTATGCTAACAACACATTGAAGAAGAAGAAGAAGAAGAAGAAGAAGAAGAAGAAGAAGAAGAAGAAGAAGAAGAAGAGGCAAACCGTACTGAATGCAGATGCTGGCGTTTTGGATGATGATCTCCATTCACAACCATTGTGCAAACCAGAACGCCAGAAACTTCATTCCTATTGTACTGTATCACTGTTTGGAGGGGCGAGGGGAACTCTCTCTGTGTGTGTGTGTGTGTGTGTGTGTGTGTGTGTGTGTGTGTGTGTGTTTGTGTGTGTGTGTGTGAAAACACAGTTCTCTTTATATTTTGGGCTAGCCGTTCTTCCTACAGAGAGAAGCATCACCACATCGCAGCGTCACTTTCTTCAATTCTTTTTTGTTGTTGTTGTTGTGAGCGTAAGTGCTTTCACCATGAAAATGGATTTCCTAAGATATAACTTTGCCAGCGACATCAGTCTTGTTGCCGTGGGTTGTTTAACGTGTATCATGGGATCTCAGTTCGTCGTCTCGACCAAGACACCAGCCACCCAAACCATAAAGCAAAATATAGGGACGGGAGTGGGGTCGGGGGAGGGGGGAGGGTTAGGGGGGAGGGAGAGGTATACGAGTTGGTCAGAAACACTTAAGACAAATAATCATGATTTTGATTGTGCTATTTAACGATGGGTTTTTCTCAAACAAAATGGAATTACAATCATGAATAGTGATCTATCGTTATCATTATGATAATCTAAATCTCGCTGAGAAATATATTGCGTATAATAAGGTGTGGTCATAAAGACTAAAGGCAAATAATCATGAATTTAACTGTGCTTGTTAACGACGTGTTTTTTTTCTCAAACAAAATGGAATGATAATCATGAATAGTGATTTAAATTCATCAAGAGGATTTGAAATTCGCTAAGGAATACACTGTGCATGCTTCATGACGATTATGAAAAGACGGTACAAAAAAGCATAATGTTCTTAATGGCTTGTAAAACGTGAAGATGTGTTTTGTATTTGATCAATATATTCAAATAACAATGATTACAAAATCTGGTCTGTAACTGAATCTATTGCACTTGTACAATAAAAAAAAAAATCACATTATTTTTTTCACACTTTTGGAAAAAAAAATGCATCATTTACCTGTCAGCAAATTGAGCATTGATTCTTTGGTACATTCATTCTTTCATCGTATGACAGAATATAATGCAAAAAGTATCACTTTGTTTAGTTGCATTTTTGCACTTCGGAGAAATCAACAACAATATAGGTATACCTATAACCTACTGGCTATTTCAGTACTAATCGCTACTCTGAGTAGACTGTTAGCCACGTGATTTGACTATCAAGATTTTGTGTCTAACAATAAGCAAGCCCGCCTTTTCTACCTCGGAGTAAACACAAATGAAAACCGCCTTGACGTGTTCACTTTATGTTTGATGCAACAGTTTAGATAGCGTACACAGAAGACGACACATACCGCAAAGAGGTAAGGCTGTTTAATTGGCCATTTGTCACCATGTCCGCCCTTTGTGCCTCTTTTCAAGCTGCATGTTCCATTGATTCTGCTGTTTCCAGACTGCACAGAAATCACACAAACACACAGACGGTAATAAGAACACACACACACACACACACACACACACACAATCACAGACACTCATACACACACCCACACGAGTCCGCTCTCACGGACATACACACAGACATTCACACGCACACCCTCAAGAAAACACATACGCGCGCGCGCGCACACACGAACACAAACGCACACACACACAAAAACACACACACATGTGCAAACATATATCCAATCGTACTATTCTTGTATCACATCATGTGAAAACACATTAAATGTTATTATTACTAATATGCACATGGTTACACACACACACACACACACAAATACACACATATGCACGCACATGTGCGCACACATACAATAATGCGCATACACAGACACACAACCAGCCAGATAGGCAGACACGTGCTATCATCAGTGTTGCTTGTGTGTGTGTGTGTGTGTGTGTGTGTGTGTGTGTGTGTGTGTGTGTGTGTGTGTGTGTGTGTGTGTGTGTGTGTGTGAGTGTGTGTGTGTGTGTGTGTGCCTGTGTTCCTGTGTGTGTCTGTGTCTGTGTGTTCCAAGCGCACGCGAGCTTTTCGCAATAAAATGAAAAAAAAGGAAAAAAAAGAAACAACGTGAAATCGATGTTGAAAGACAGGGAATTCAGCCGAGTACACACGACTATTGTTTTGTATTACACGTCTGTCAGGAATGTAAAATCACATGCACACACGCACACAGACTGACAGACACACTGACAGACAGACGCATGCGCGCGCGCGCGCACACACACACACACACGCACGCACGCACGTACACACGCATATAGACACGCTCACACTCATACCAACATACCAACACACACACACACACACACACACACGTATTCGTTATGCAGGTTGAGTCAAGAGTTGTGTGTAATATAAGCGTAGACAGCACAAACCCGGCAGACACCATGGTGACCCACACCTTACACGATTATTTTTCTTCTAAGCAATCCGTGAAAGGCGTGCAGTCTTCGGTTGAGTGTAAATTTTTTTTCAAAGTGAATTGAAAACTTGGAAAAATGGCCCGAACACGACACCAGTCTCGTGGTTTCCATGGACCTAGGTCAGGAGCTGTCTGTATCTCCACCACCAACCCAGCGAAATTCACAAGTCGTTGACTGACAGTGAGACTTCTTACAGATTACACAATACTTTATCATCTCAACAAGAGAAATTCATTTGTGGTGTAAAACACATAAACGATACACGGAAAACACAGTCATTCAACATGTATACATACAGACATAAAATGCTTAGATGGCAACCCATGCGTACAATAAATAATCACAATAGATAACAACAACGCAACAGACACCTTTAAAAGGTAACTTAGAGTAGATCATACGTCGTCACAGCCATACATGTGCAACACAAAATAACTTAAAGGATATGAATGAAATAGACATGAAATAGCATATTAAAAGTAGACAAAAGACATAAAAGATTATAATAACAATGCAATTCAACAATGCTTTGATTTAAGATGTCACATTCCACATAAACATACTCTGGCATACATCTTTAAAAAAAAATCACATATCTGATTATCAATTATTGCTGTTTAATAGCTGAATTGAGGCATTTGGTTCTGTTTGTTTTAATTTTGGGACACAGAAGCGTTTGTCTGAAGGTAAGAGTTGGAAATAATTTGCCAGCTTATGGCTGCTGTCACTTCTTAACAGCCGACATCAGTAAGCTGATGAAAACTGTCGTTTTGTAGGAGGTTGCTGTTGGGCGCAGATTGAACTGGGCTTCCGAGGGATGTTTGCCCTGTGGGTTGGGCACTGATAGAATAGACCCACTACCTTGCCATGCATGTCGTAAGAGGCGACTAAGGCAGGACCACCTCGCCCAGAGGATAAAGGGGTTTGCGTAGGGTTAACTACCCTGTCTGTAAAAAAGACCAGTTACAGAAGCATCGACGACAAAGAACCAAAACATTCACCTGGGCAAGGAAGGGTCTCCATCCCGGAGACTTATGGCGCGGTGCAGTGATACCGAGGCAGAGCTGAAGCAGCAAGGGACCAACTGGACTGGAATGGCCAGAACAGCCCAGAACAGAGTGCGATGGCGAGGGGTCGTCGATGGCCTATGCTCCACCAGGAACGATTGTCAAAATGATGATGAGTGACCGAGGGATGTGCTATTAGTTGACAAGGAAAGATGGGGCGCAGTCCATTGCTGTTTTCGCATCTGCAGCTAGGCTAGGCCAATCCGGCTCCAGCAGCGGTCCCCAGGAATACACCCGACCGGCACAGCCGTAGCCTTTCCCAGAACGAAAGAGGTTATACCAGACGGGGTTCCTCAGACACATTGTTGATAGACAGCCCAAAGTGTTCTATCCACAGGAAAAAAAGAAGGGAAGGCGAGTTCGTGCTGTTGTCAGTCTTGTCAGTTCCAGACGACTTGATGAGTTGTGGAGGACAGAGTTTTGGTTGGACTGGTTTTCGGATCGTCGCTTTCGCTTTGAATTGTGAATGATAGACACGCCTGCTGTTTGATGTTCCTTTGAACGTGTTCCGTATTCTTGGCGAAATCTAATGTGTTATCATGTGAATGAGCTGCATTTCTTCGCGCATTCATACTAAATGATCAGTTATTGACTCATACATGGAGTCATAGCGAACACAGACATACGACCCCTTTTATTTTGACACAAGCAGTCCGCTCAATGTCCAGCTGACTCCGTGTCAAACTGTTCGGGGTCGGCAGATTTACTGGGACAAAAGAAAAATAAAGAAAAGAAAAACAAAGGGATCTGTCTACAGGAAACTGATGATTGAAGTAAGTATATTCCTTTTAGTCCCACACAACAGGCAGCTTATTTTGGCCGTCGTCTGTCTCAGCTCATCCATCTTCTTCAGCAAACACACACACACACACACACACACACACATACAGAGGCGTTATGCAGTCAGTCTTTGACAACGATTTAGTTTTGAACGATCCACAAAGACTGTGTCTGATGTGTGAGTTTCAGTTGAAGTTTGCCATGAAGGCGTAACTGCGTTCGGGCAAATCCATATATGCTACACCACATCTGCTAGGCAGATGCCTGACCAGCGGCATGACCCAACGCGCTGTTCTGGCTTTGAGTGCATTAAAATATATATACATATATATACAGTTGAATACCCGTTAAAGTGAATTTCTTCCAAAGCGCTTTTCCAGAGGACAACACTTTTGTTGCCGTGGGTTCTTTTAATGTGTGGTCAGGTGCGTGCTGCATACGGGACCTCGCTTTACCATCTCACCCGAATGGCTAGGCGCTCAGTCTTTTTTTCGATTTCCTAGTCAAACTTGGGAGAAAGAGCAAGAGCAAGAATCGAACCCAGGCCCTCACGGACACTGTACTGGCAGATAAGCGTCTTCACCACTCTGCCACCTTCGTGTGTGTATGTGAGTTTAGATTAAAACCCGTTCAGTTCCGGAACTATATATGATTTTTGCAAAATAATCACCGACCTAAAAAAAAAAAAAAATCACAAAAATTAAGATTATGCTCGAAAGTATGTAAAGGTATATATGTTTTCTTGAAGGAAAATGAATAGAGAATATAATCATCATAACTTCAATGTTGACAGGATGAGATAACTCCTAATCAGGGGTAGGTAACTCAGAATTTTGGAAAACAAAAATCGCACAGAATATTTGGAAAGAAAAAGAAGAAAATCCAAATAAGTTTATTTTATGGGTGGAAACAGTACACAAATATCAGCAAATTAGACACAACAATCAGGTGCAAAAGATGTTTTCCTGCACGATCATGTTGTTTTAAAAATAAACATTATGCATAACCACTCACATACACCCCCACAAACACCCTCCCATCCAAACACCCACAAACACCCTCCCATCCAAACACCCACAAACACCCTCCCATCCAAACACCCACAAACACCCTCCCATCCAAACACCCACATACACCCCCACAAACACCCTCCCATCCAAACACCCACAAACACCCTCCCATCCAAACACCCACAAACACCCTCCCATCCAAACACCCACATACACCCTCCCATCCAAACACCCACATACACCCCCACATACACCCTCCCATCCAAACACCCACATACACCCTCCCATCCAAACACCCACATACACCCTCCCATCCAAACACCCACATACACCCCCACAAACACCCTCCCATCAAAACACCCACATACACCCTCCCATCCAAACACCCACATACACCCCCACATACACCCTCCCATCCAAACACCCACATACACCCTCCAATCCAAACACCCACATACACCCCCACATACACCCTCCCATCCAAACACCCACATACACCCTGCCATCCAAACACCCACATACACCCCCACAAACACCCTCCCATCCAAACACCCACATACACCCTGCCATCCAAACACCCACATACACCCTGCCATCCAAACACCCACATACACCCCCACAAACACCCTCCCATCCAAACACCCACATACACCCCCACATACACCCTCCCATCCAAACACCCACATACACCCTGCCATCCAAACACCCACATACACCCCCACAAACACCCTCCCATCCAAACACCCACAAACACCCTCCCATCCAAACACCCACATACACCCTCCCATCCAAACACCCACATACACCCCCACAAACACCCTCCCATCCAAACACCCACATACACCCTCCCATCCAAACACCCACATACACCCCCACAAGCACCCTCCCATCCAAACACCCACATACACTATCACACAATATTACAACACAAAAACTCACTGTAAACAGTATTTCGGCTTGAAGCTTTCATCTGGGGGGTTTCATACTAGATGAAAGCACCAAATTGAAGGTTTCAAGCTATTTGTTTCTATACCTACTTCTGACACGACCCCGCCCCCTTCCTGTTGATGTACCTTGTATCATGTAATCATTATCAAGATAACCAGAATCACTTCAGTCGATCAACAACATTACTTACTTTTTCTACTACGAATTTCGTAGTTACTGTTGTCGACGTTGTGCAGAAAATGAAACAAATTCTAGCCGCCTCTTCTATACTGTACGTTATGGCAGCAATGTTGACACGTTCATCCACTTTTCGCTTTATAAAACGCAAAATATCGCATCAAAATCGAGCCAAAACCTGCCGAGAAATTTGCTTCGAACACTCGTCAAGGCAGTCGCCATCTGCAAGGGAGATAAACGCATGCAATCGAGTGGCTGGACACCTGATTATGCAGTTACCTCTCAACCGCGCCTATATCCGCGGTCAGAAGTGAAAGGTTTGGAGAACACAGAAATGTATCACAAACACAAAGTGGGTAAGGAGGAGCGACAGTCAAACAAAATACAAGGTTCAGACAAAACTGAACACAGGGAGGAGTAAATAAAAAAAAAAAAAGAAAAAAAGACAGGACAGTTCAGGTGTTCAGTTTCAGTTTCTCAGGGAGGCGTCACTGCGTTGGGACAAATTCATATGCGCTGCACCACATCTGCTAAGCAGATTCCTGACGAGCAGCACAACCCAGTACACTTAGTCAGGCCTTGAGGGGAGAAAATCATAAACAACTAAATTGATACATCATTCAAGCAATGGCTAAATAAATGAATAAATACATAAATAGACAAATAAATGAATAAAAAATGAATAGAAAATAAAGATAAAACAAAAATTAAAATAGAATGAAGAAATGAAACTTATTTTGAATCAACGACACAGTAAACACCATCAAACAAGGAGCACAATATAAGACACACCACGTCAAACAAGGAGCACAATATAAGACACACCACATCAAACAAGGAGCACAATATAAGACACACCACATCAAACACACAATATAAGACACACACCATCAAACAAGGAGCACAATATAAGACACACCACATCAAACAAGGAGCACAATATAAGACACACCACATCAAACAAGGAGCACAATATAAGACACACCACATCAAACAAGGAGCACAATATAAGACACACCACATCAAACAAGGAGCACAATATAAGACACACACCATCAAACAAGGAGCACAATATAAGACACACCACATCAAACAAGGAGCACAGTATAAGACACACACCACATCAAACAAGGAGCACAATATAAGACACACACCATCAAACAAGGAGCACAATATAAGACACACCACGTCAAACAAGGAGCACAATATAAGACACACACCATCAAACAAGGAGCACAATATAAGACACACACCATCAAACAAGGAGCACAATATAAGACACACACCACATCAAACAAGGAGCACAATATAAGACACACCACGTCAAACAAGGAGCACAATATAAGACACACCACATCAAACAAGGAGCACAATATAAGACACACACCATCAAACAAGGAGCACAATATAAGACACACCACATCAAACAAGGAGCACAATATAAGACACACACCATCAAACAAGGAGCACAATATAAGACACACCGCATCAAACAAGGAGCACAATATAAGACACACACCATCAAACAAGGAGCACAATATAAGACACACCACATCAAACAAGGAGCACAATATAAGACACACCACATCTAACACACAATATAAGACACACACCATCAAACAAGGAGCACAATATAAGACACACACCATCAAACAAGGAGCACAATATAAGACACACACCATCAAACAAGGAGCACAATATAAGACACACCACATCAAACAAGGAGCACAATATAAGACACACCACATCAAACAAGGAGCACAATATAAGACACACCACATCAAACAAGGAGCACAATATAAGACACACACCATCAAACAAGGAGCACAATATAAGACACACCACATCAAACAAGGAGCACAATATAAGACACACCACACCAGAAAGGTAATTCTTGATGCCATTGTAGCTTTTTCTTTTTCCTTTTTTTTTAAACTGGAAGGGGCACTCTTTTATTGAAAACAACATTGATTACTTTTGAATTTTTTTGACGAACAGTAAATTTGTATCTTCTCTTCCGTCCTGTGAAATATTGATCTAACTAAGCAGCTTGCTTTGACTCTGAGGTCGTGAAAGTCTGCGATGGCTGATCGTCTTTTTGTCTCGACTTTCTACCGAACAGTGCCCAAAACGTTTCTCTGTAGCGAGACCCCATGGCGTAATACACGAAGATGTTGAGGCTGGCGTTGATGAAGGTGAACAGTTCAGTGATCCACAGACTGGTCAGGAAGAAACTCAGATTCTGATGCCCGGAGTTCATCCCCGGGAGAAACAGCCAGCTGAATCGGATGAGAGCAACAGGGAAAATACAAGCCATGAAGAGAATGGACGTGCCGACCAGCATCTTGGTGAGGGCCACTTCACGGGGAGAGATGGAGGAGGAGGTTTCGGCACGCCACGTCACAATCTGACGGAGTTTCACAACGGTGAGTCTTGTAGTTGTGACCACAACAACCATCACAAACCCAGGCAGGCCAACACCGAACACGAAACTTTCCAGATTGTCGATCAGTTCCTGGTGCCGTTCGTAAAATTCCCCGGTGACCCCAGTCTTTGTGACCGCTTCAGACGATGGATCATAAACACAACCAATGCGATATCGAAACGCCATGATGAAATACAGACTCAACACCAGGGAGTACACGAGCAAAATGATAGCAGCCATCGTTCGAGTGCGCAACAAAGTCTGGAATTTGAGTGGATTGAGAACACAGAGACATCTCTCAGTGGCGATAATGGCGGACAGGATGTATGAAATGAAGTTGAAGCCCATCAAACCCAACAGGTTGTTGTTGGTCAGGAAAGTATCAATGGGCCCAAATTTCTCTTTGGTTGTGAACTGCAAATGAAGCTGCTCCCCGTGGTGAATCATTCCCATGATCAGGTGGAGCTCGTCAGTTAAAGACAGAACAAAGAGACACAGGTTGACACGATCCTTCACGCCCTGTTTCCAGAACACCGCCATGTTGATGACGTTAGCTGGTCCACCAATCAGAAACAGAAACGACACGAGGCAATCTTTTATTTTACGTGCGATGATTTCCACTTCTGAACTGACGATGTTGTGGTGGTCGTCTGATGGTAAATGGTGCATGTCAATGAATATAACTTCACTTTCACTGCACCCATCTTCAAAGGTCACGTTTGGCCCGAGAGTGTGGATGTTGCCGTGAACCGCGTGAGTGACATCCATGGTTACATTAAAACTCGCACTGAAAGGGAAAAAAGGAAAAAACAAACAAACCCAAACCCCCCCAAAAAAAACCAGCAACCAAAAAACGGCAAGAAATTTTCAAGTTCTGGATTCACACAATTTTCCTGTAAAGTTACATGATTTCCTGTTACTGTTCGATTTTAAAAAATCTCACTGGGAATATTCGGGGAAATTTATCTCACAACGACACGGTTCACAATAGAAGGAATACAGAATGCGCGATGACGAACTGCACAAGTCTGGAAAATTGCTGACATTATAAGAAAACATGAAACGTCATCATCAGATGAAGAAAATGAATGGCAGGGGATCTCCACGAATCTCTGCAAGGAACAAGAAAACATTCTGTAAAAAGGCAGCTGTAACATAGAAAACATTCTGTAAAAAGGCAGCTGTAACATAGGATCTAGACAACACTGCGATGGTATGCTGACTCCCAAATGCAAACATGTTTTGTCATGAGGATATATATATATATATATATATATATATATATATATATATATATATATATATATATAATTGTTTAAATATTTCAAAATGACCTAAAAAAAACACACAAAAAACAACAACACACGATCGATTCAAGTACATGGAGAGCATCTATCTATCTGTCTGTCTATCTATCTATCTATCTATCTATCTGTCTGTCTATCTATCTATCTGTCTGTCTGTCTATCTATGTATCTATGTATCTGTCTGTCTATCTATCTATCTATGTATCTATGTATCTGTCTGTCTATCTATCTATCTATCTATCTATCTATCTATATCTGTCTATCTATGTATCTATCTGTCTATCTATCTATCTATGTATCTATCTATCTATCTGTCTGTGTGTCTGTGAGTCTGTGAGTCTGTCTGTCTGTGTGTCTGTGTCATTCTACTTTGATGTGATTCAAGCTGTCCACCAGTGGTCACTGCCTAAACCCCCCCAAAAACACAAACAGTCTGATGCTGCGACATGCTGGATTACAAGCATTTCGCGGACACAGACTGCCGTGTCTTGCTGCAAGCAATAAGGTATTGCTGCATGCCCCTGGAGGTCAGCTGAAGACACAGTCCCTCGTATGCAAAATGCAGTCCCCTGCACCCCCCCCCTCACCCCTCCCCTGCACCCCCCCCCCCCTAATTGGGTCGTCTTAGCACATATCAGGAACGAGCTTCTCAAAAGTTCACACGAACACTCAGTAAAGGAAAGAGAAATTAATGTACAATACCCCTCGAAAACGGAGTATGGCTGCCTACATGGCGGGGTAAAAGCGGTCATACACGTAAAAGCCCACTCGTATACATACGAGTGAACGTAGGAGTTGCAGCCCACGAACGAAGAAGAAGAAGAAGAAGAAGAAGAAGAAGAAGAAGAAGAAGAAGAAGAAGTATGTTCAATACAATAATCGAATCGCAAAGCGGCCACCATGACATTATAGACTTTTCCATTCAATACCCGTAGCAACTGGGAGGGTATCGGTTCGAACCCCGTAGAAGGCAAAGAATTGTGGGGTCGTTCGTCAAGTGGCCAGGTTCTGTATCACGCCATGAGCATGCCATCAGCTCAAATGAAGAGAAGCCTGTGAGGTGACATGGTCTGCTGTCCTCCACACCAACTTCGTGCATGCGTCTGGGGGGACTGTTGCTCATGTTTCATGACAGGAACGACATATGCCTGTATCTCCCGAGTCTGCTTGACGCGGGATACATTTACTAAAAGGAAGCAGGCCTGTCACATAATGTCAAAGCTAAACGGATCTCAATAGTTGTAAGCAACCACCTTCCTGAAACATCAAAAGAATTCAAACAAAAACCCCAAGCAGAAGATCAAATACACACGTTATAGATCCTGTAATCCGTTTACGGTTCGGTGAGTTACGGACACAAGAACATACCCAGCATGCACACCCCCGAAAACGGAGTATGGTTGCCTGCATGGGTTGGTAAAACGAACGAGGAGGAAGAAGATGAGAAACGAAAACGTGTCAAGGCAAGGCAAGACGTTTAGTTCATGTATCCCCCGGGGGGCAGAGTGTCATATCCTTCAAAATGTTCACAGTGGGTTTTAGCTTTCTGTGGTGGTGGCGGCTTCATATCAAAGTCCTTGGCTGCTGGCAGAGAGTCATGGTGCCCACGACTGGAGAGGGAAGCATTGGGGGGTTACCCCTCCAGGAGGGGCGATGGGTCGGTCTGCTGCCCGCCCGCGACACAGCGATTGTTGTGGCCCGTGCTGGACCCAGTGGCTGGTGTCCTGAACGTGTTGAATCAGGACATGCATCACTGAACACCCAGCGACAGGGCAGGGTCTCCTCTGGTGTGTGGCCAACGTAAGACAGGGTATTTCCTCTGGTGTGTGGCCTAACGTAGGACAGGGTATTTCCTCTGGTGTGTGGCCTAACGTAGGACAGGTATTTCCTCTGGTGGGTGGCCTAACGTAGGACAGGGTATTTCCTCTGGTGTGTGGCCTAACGTAGGACAGGTATTTCCTCTGGTGGGTGGCCTAACGTAGGACAGGTATTTCCTCTGGTGGGTGGCCTAACGTAGGACAGGTATTTCCTCTGGTGGGTGGCCCTGCGATTGTTGTGGCCTGTGCTGGACCCAGTGGTTGGTGTCCTGAACGCGTTGAATCAGGACATACATCACTGAACACCCAGCAACAGGGCAGGGTCTCCTCTAGTCTGTGGCCAAAGGTATGACAGGGCCTCCTCTGGTGGGTGGCCTTACATAGGCCAGGGTCTCCTCTGGTGTGTAGCTTTACGTCATCATCGTAACTTTGATGGATGTTCGTGACACTGTCAACGCTAGCTGCAGCTGTGTTTGAGGGGGGTGGGGGTGGGGTGTGTGTGCGGGGAAGGGAGGGTGGGGGTGGATTTGAGATGAACATACTGACGGCAGTAACATCGAGAGGACGCGAAATAAGGGGAAGCAAATCAAACCAAAAACAAACAAACAATCCAACAATGTCATCATGTCAGATATATTCAGATATATACTTTACTTTCATCACTTAAAGAAAACCAGTACTGCAGTGATGCACAGAAACTAATGAGTGTCAAATTAAAGAAAACGTTTAACGTTCTTCACTTCTGTCTCCTTCTGTCTCTGTCTCTCTTTCTCTCTCTGTCTCTTTCGCCTTTTCCCCCCCTCTCTCTCGCTCAGAGTTTTTAACCTCTTAAATTCTGACACTTGGTGAAATGACATCCACGTGGTATGTGACTCAAGTGCAGTTAGCTACTAATTTCTGTGTAACTTTCAATGGTACCAGTGACTTTGCTCAACAAAAGGAATGGAGTCCCACAGGGGAAGGTGTCAGAATAATTGGCATCCTGTCCTGTAGGCTGTCTTATCTCAGAGAGGTGACAGCCCTTCACTGACATCCTGTCCTGTAGGCTGTCTGATCTCAGAGAGGTGACAGCCCTTCACTGACATCCTGTCCTGTAGGCTGTCTGATCTCAGAGAGGTGACAGCCCTTCACTGACATCCTGTCCTGTAGGCTGTCTGATCTCAGAGAGGTGACAGCCCTTCACTGGCATCCTGACCTGTAAGCTGTGTCTGATCTCAGTGAGGTGACAGCCCTTCACTGACATCCTGACCTATAAGCTGTGTCTGATCTCAGTGAGGTGACAGCCCTTCACTGACATCCTGACCTGTAAGCTCTGTCTTATCTCAGTGAGCTGACAGCCCTTCACTGGCATCCTGACCTATAAGCTGTGTCTGATCTCAGTGAGGTGACAGCCCTTCACTGACATCCTGACCTGTAAGCTGTGTCTGATCTCAGTGAGGTGACAGCCCTTCACTGACATCCTGACCTGTAAGCTGTGTCTTATCTCAGTGAGGTGACAGCCCTTCATTGACATCCTGACCTCTAAGCTGTGTCTGATCTCAGTGAGGTGACAGCCCTTCACTGACATCCTGACCTGCAAGCTGTCTGATCTCAGAGAGGTGACAGCCCTTCACTGACATCCTGACCTGTAAGCTGTGTCTGATCTCAGTGAGGTAACAGCCCTTCACTGACATCCTGACCTGTAAGCTGTGTCTTTTCTCAGTGAGGTAACAGCCCTTCACTGACATCCTGACCTCTAAGCTGTGTCTGATCTCAGTGAGGTGACAGTCCTTCACTGACATCCTGACCTGTAAGCTGTCTGATCTCAGAGAGGTGACAGCCCTTCACTGACATCCTGCTGTGACCTCAGTCTGATTTCAGTGAGGTGACATCCCTTCACTGGCATCCTGACCTGTAAGCTTCTGTCTGATCTCAGTGAGATGACAGCCCTTCACTGACATCCTGACCTGTAAGCTTCTGTCTGATCTCAGTGAGGTAACAGCCCTTCACTGACATCCTGAACTGTAAGCTTTGTCTGATCTCAGTGAGGTGACAGCCCTTCACTGACATCCTGACATGTAAGCTGTGTCTGATCTCAGTGAGGTGACAGCCCTTCACTGACATCCTGACATGTAAGCTGTGTCTGATCTCAGTGAGGTGACAGCCCTTCACTGACATCCTGACCTGTAAGCTGTGTCTGATCTCAGTGAGGTGACAGCCCTTCACTGACATCCTGACCTGTAAGCTTCTGTCTGATCTCAGTGAGGTGACAGCCCTTCACTGACATCCTGACCTGTAAGCTGTGTCTGATCTCAGTGAGGTGACAGCCCTTCACTTACATCCTGACCTGTAAGCTGTGTCTGATCTCAGTGAGGTGACAGCCCTTCACTGGCATCCTGACCTGTAAGCTTCTGTCTAATCTCAGTGAGGTGACAGCCCTTCACTGACATCCTGACCTGTAAGCTTCTGTCTGATCTCAGTGAGGTGACAGCCCTTCACTGACATCCTGACCTGTAAGCTGTGTCTGATCTCAGTGAGGTGACAGCCCTTCACTGACATCCTGACCTGTAAGCTTCTGTCTGATCTCAGTGAGGTGACAGCCCTTCACTTACATCCTGACCTGTAAGCTTCTGTCTGATCTCAGTGAGGTGACAGCCCTTCACTGGCATCCTGACCTGTAAGCTTCTGTCTAATCTCAGTGAGGTGACAGCCCTTCACTGACATCCTGACCTGTAAGCTTCTGTCTGATCTCAGTGAGGTGACAGCCCTTCACTGACATCCTGACCTGTAAGCTCTGTCTTATCTCAGAGAGGTGACAGCCCTTCACTGACATCCTGTCCTGTAGGCTGTCTGATCTCAGAGAGGTGACAGCCCTTCACTGACATCCTGTCCTGTAGGCTGTCTGATCTCAGAGAGGTGACAGCCCTTCACTGACATCCTGTCCTGTAGGCTGTCTGATCTCAGAGAGGTGACAGCCCTTCACTGACATCCTGTCCTGTAGGCTGTCTGATCTCAGAGATGTGACAGCCCTTCACTGGCATCCTGACCTATAAGCTGTGTCTGATCTCAGTGAGGTGACAGCCCTTCACTGACATCCTGACCTGTAAACTGTGTCTTATCTTGGTGAGGTGACAGTCCTTCACTGACATCCTGACCTGTAAGCTCTGTCTTATCTCAGAGAGGTGACAGCCCTTCACTGACATCCTGACCTGTAAGCTGTGTCTGATCTCAGAGAGGTGACAGCCCTTCACTGGCATCCTGACCTGTAAGCTGTGTCTTATCTCAGTGAGGTGACAGCCCTTCACTGACATCCTGACCTGTAAGCTGTGTCTTATCTCAGTGAGCTGACAGCCCTTCACTGACATCCTGACCTGTAAGCTGTCTGATCTCAGAGAGGTGACAGCCCTTCACTGACATCCTGACCTGTAAGCTGTGTCTGATCTCAGTGAGGTAACAGCCCTTCACTGACATCCTGACCTGTAAGCTGTGTCTTTTCTCAGTGAGGTAACAGCCCTTCACTGACATCCTGACCTGTAAGCTGTGTCTGATCTCAGTGAGGTAACAGCCCTTCACTGACATCCTGACCTCTAAGCTGTGTCTGATCTCAGTGAGGTGACAGCCCTTCACTGACATCCTGACCTGTAAGCTGTCTGATCTCAGAGAGGTGACAGCCCTTCACTGACATCCTGCTGTGACCTCAGTCTGATTTCAGTGAGGTGACATCCCTTCACTGGCATCCTGACCTGTAAGCTTCTGTCTGATCTCAGTGAGATGACAGCCCTTCACTGACATCCTGACCTGTAAGCTGTGTCTGATCTCAGTGAGGTAACAGCCCTTCACTGACATCCTGAACTGTAAGCTTTGTCTGATCTCAGTGAGGTGACAGCCCTTCACTGACATCCTGACATGTAAGCTGTGTCTGATCTCAGTGAGGTGACAGCCCTTCACTGGCATCCTGACCTGTAAGCTTCTGTCTAATCTCAGTGAGTTGACAGCCCTTCACTGACATCCTGACCTGTAAGCTGTGTCTGATCTCAGTGAGGTGACAGCCCTTCACTGACATCCTGACCTGTAAGCTGTGTCTGATCTCAGTGAGGTGACAGCCCTTCACTGACATCCTGACCTGTAAGCTGTGTCTGATCTCAGTGAGGTGACAGCCCTTCACTTACATCCTGACCTGTAAGCTGTGTCTGATCTCAGTGAGGTGACAGCCCTTCACTGACATCCTGACCTGTAAGCTTCTGTCTGATCTCAGTGAGGTGACAACCCTTCACTGGCATCCTGACCTGTAAGCTTCTGTCTAATCTCAGTGAGGTGACAGCCCTTCACTGACATCCTGACCTGTAAGCTTCTGTCTGATCTCAGTGAGATGACAGCCCTTCACTGACATCCTGACCTGTAAGCTTCTGTCTGATCTCAGTGAGGTGACAGCCCTTCACTGACATCCTGACCTGTAAGCTGTGTCTGATCTCAGTGAGGTGACAGCCCTTCACTTACATCCTGACCTGTAAGCTGTGTCTTATCTCAGTGAGGTGACAGCCCTTCACTGGCATCCTGACCTGTAAGCTTCTGTCTAATCTCAGTGAGGTGACAGCCCTTCACTGACATCCTGACCTGTAAGCTTCTGTCTGATCTCAGTGAGGTGACAGCCCTTCACTGACGTCCTGACCTGTAAGCTGTGTCTGATCTCAATGAGGTGACAGCCCTTCACTGGCATCCTGACCTGTAAGCGTCTGTCTGATCTCAGTGAGGTGACAGCCCTTCACTGACATCCTGACCTGTAAGCTTCTGTCTGATCTCAGTGAGGTGACAGCCCTTCACTGACATCCTGACCTGTAAGCTTCTGTCTGATCTCAGTGAGGTGACAGCCCTTCACTGGCATCCTGACCTGTAAGCTTCTGTCTAATCTCAGTGAGGTGACAGCCCTTCACTGACATCCTGACCTATAAGCTTCTGTCTGATCTCAGTGAGATGACAGCCCTTCACTGACATCCTGACCTGTAAGCTGTGTCTGATCTCAGTGAGGTGACAGCCCTTCACTGGCATCCTGACCTGTAAGCTTCTGTCTAATCTCAGTGAGGTGACAGCCCTTCACTGACATCCTGACCTGTAAGCTTCTGTCTGATCTCAGTGAGGTGACAGCCCTTCACTGACATCCTGACCTGTAAGCTGTGTCTGATCTCAGTGAGGTGACAGCCCTTCACTTACATCCTGACCTGTAAGCTGTGTCTGATCTCAGTGAGGTGACAGCCCTTCACTGGCATCCTGACCTGTAAGCTTCTGTCTGATCTCAGTGAGGTGACAGCCCTTCACTGACATCCTGACCTGTAAGCTGTGTGTGATCTCAGTGAGGTGACAGCCCTTCACTGACATTCTGACCTGTAAGCTGTGTCTGATCTCAGTGAGGTGACAGCCCTTCACTGACAAGCATACTCGTGAGCAGCCAAGGGGTTAAATCATGTCCGCCTCCGCTCACCCTTCATCCTTCATTCGATTTCATCACAGCAGCGAGAAAATGAACGAGAAATCGAAGAAACATGTTACAAAAACCCAACTTTTCTATTGGAAAAAATACGCGTCGCTGAAGGAAATCGCAGCAGGAAATGAATATCAGAAAACAAACCTTACTGAGTTGATTCACTAATGAGAAGACTGACAACAAACAGGAAGGTGGCAGAATGGTTAAGATGGTTTCGTGTGTGCGTGTCTAAACCGAAGAAAGTCTGTACAGAGAGGGGTGTCAATGTTATTTCTGAGAATAAACTAGTTTCTATGATCATGCAGAATGGGCCAACAGCAACAGCAACAAAGATAAACACAGCAAACAAAACAAACAAACAAACAAAATACAATAACACAAACAACTAACACAACAACAGAATTAACTTTCTTCAACATCATTACATACAGGAGGAATGGTATCACAATATTTGTGCTTTCTATAACGATAGTAGAAATATCGGAAATCCCAAGTAAAATCTGTTCCGAACATGTTCTGGCGGCTTATCAGTAGATATCGATGTTTCGTACATTGACACAAAAGTGACGACACAATGATGTGAACTGAACTGCCTGCAAAACCCAAATCGATTGGTACGCTAAACGTGCCATTTACTGTTCTTGATCAGTGGTATAGAAGTTGCGTTTGAATCCTGAATTAGGTATACCAAAGTGACAACTACTCCTTCAGTGTACCAAAGTAACAGTGAACCCTTAGGTATACCAAAGTGACAATTACCCCTTCAGTGTACCAAAATGACAATTACCCGTTCGGTTTACCAAAGTGACAATTACCCCTTCAGTGAACCAAAGTGACAATTACCCCTTCAGTGAACCAAAGTGACAATTACCCCTTCAGTGAACCAAAGTGACAATTACCCCTTCAGTGAACCAAAGTGACAATTACCCCTTCAGTGTACCAAAGTGACAATTATCCCTTCAGTGAACCAAAGTGACAATTACCCCTTCAGTGAACCAAAGTGACAATTACCCTTTCAGTGTACCAAAGTGACAAATACCCTTTCAAACAGAGAGAGAAGCCAACATTGATATGATTATGATGAAATAATAATATGATACACTCACACTCGTGCGTTCATTTAACACTATCGTGCAAATGCACCTCTCTGTACCCTCACCCCCCACCCCCTCTCACTTTTCATCCGTTCACCTCACGTCCAGTAATAAACGAAGCAACAATGGGAAAATCCATAGTGTATCATATCAAGTAACAAAAGGCTACCGACCGTCTGCAATAGGACTATAATTAGCAATGGGAAAATCCATAGTGTATCATATCAAGTAACAAAAGGCTACCAACTGTCTGCAATAGGACTATAATTATGACGACCTCATACACAGTCGTCAGAAAACAGAAAATGAAGTGGCACGGACATGTTTCCCGCTCAGCAGGACTTTGCAAAGACCATCTTGCCAAGGACAGTGACAGGAAGCCCCAGACGAGGAAGACAGAGGAGGAGGTGGGAAGACATCAACATCCAAGGAAGGACAGGCAAGAACCTGAGGCGGAACCCCAGAGAGCGGTGAAGGACAGAGACAGGTGGAGGACAGTGGTGACGACGATGTCTTCACTGATGCCTCCACGACATCACCAGAAACCATGGGATGGTTAACAGGTAACAAGGTATTTGATGATGGAGTCTCCCGTCGGTCCGACGGATGAGTAGGCAGGCAGGCTTATCTGTCGGTGTGTGTCCTCATATGGGAGAAGAGGCCGATTCTGGATGCACAGCACTTCCCACAGGTGTTGCAAGGGAAAACGTATCCAGAAGTTGAGCCCTGCTTCCTTCGCTCACGCTTCTCCTTAAAGGTATTTTACTGCAGAATTAAAGTCAGGTGATTCTTCTTTGTGCTCATTGCCTGTCCTGAAAGACACACCCCTTGCACAGAGTAAGGCTGCCTATTTTATGACTCTTTGCACGAGACGAGTTTCAAGTAAGATTTGTGTACATTTTGCATGCATGATAGAAACGATGTTTTTTGGTTTTTAAAAAAAATTCTTATTTCTTTTAATTTTTTTAGGAGAACCAAAAGTATTCCCAAACCTACTTATGACTCTACTGTCAGAGACAGTGAAATGACTCACTGCTTCACTGTTCCGATTCTTATTACTTGTACACAGTATTCACAGAAGCAGGCGAAAGTTGTATTTTCCCTTTCCATAAAAGTGAATAGCGTTTGTTGGGAGACTGTGATTCTTTTCACAAACATTTTGATGGATATGGAATGAATCGCCATAACTGATGGATATAGAATAAATCGCCATAACTGATGGACATAGAATAAATCGCCATAACTGATGGATATGGAATAAATCGCCATAACTGATGGATATGGAATGAATCGTCATAAATGATGGATATGGAATGAATCGCTATAACTGATGGACATGGAATAAATCGCCTTAAATGATGGATATGGAATAAATCGCCATAAATGATGGACATGGAATAAATCGCCATAACTGATGGATACGGAATGAATCGCCATAACTGATGGATATGGAATGAATCGCCGTAACTGATGGATATGGAATAAATCGCCATAACTGATGGATATGGAATAAATCGCCATAACTGATGGATATGGAATAAATCGCCATAACTGATGGATATGGAATAAATCGCCATATGGAATAAATCGCCATAACTGATGGATATGGAATAAATCGCCATCGCCATAAATGATGGACATGGAATAAATCGCCGTAACTGTTGGATATGGAATAAATCGCCATAACTGATGGATAGGGAATAAATCGCCATAAATGATGGATATGGAATAAATCGCCATAACTGATGGATATGGAATAAATCGCCATCGCCATAAATGATGGACATGGACTAAATCGCCATAACTGTTGGATAGGGAATAAATCGCCATAAATGATGGATACGGAACGAATGGCCATCTGTCACATAATGAGTACATCAGTAGCACGGATACATGTCACCCGGAACGATATAAGGGGTTCTGTTTGTGATTAAATGTACACGTTCACACGCGTACATACATGAAAGGCGTGCCTGTGCATGTTTTCAATTTGATATTCATTGCAATATCCAGTCGCTTTGTCCGTGAATATTAGCGTGTCTTCGGCTGTCTGGCCCGTTTTGCTCGACGAAAGACAACTTCCTTCATATTGTGACATTCAGCTGCAAACGATTTTCCATACCAGTGCCTTTGTACCGTGTTCTGAGAACAGGAGGAGATAGATAAGTAAAAAAAGAATACATAGCTTGTTTCAAAATGTTCGTTTGAAGATGCCGTCGTCATTTAATGAGAGAGTTTAATTGTATGTTTATTATCACCAGTGTGGTTTTTCCCCTAATCAAATACAGGAATAATATCGGGAAACTCGCTGTCATTTAACGATCTTTTCCTACCCGAACACATTAATTTCAGCCATTCTGAAATGTCAATGCCCTCTGCTTATTGTGTTTCTGCATTGATTTCCACCTGTAATTAAACTTTTTCACATAACATGGATGCATTAGATCCGAAGCCTGATTGTATGCACTGGTCGTGTTCTTCCTTCATCATTGAACAGCGCGCGAGCACAGACAGACAGACAGACAGGTACAGACATATGTGCGAGTGTATGTGCATGTGCATGTGCATGTGCATGTGTGTGTGTGTGTGTGTGCAGATAGAAAGAGAGAGAGAGAGAGAGAGAGAGAGAGAGAGAGAGAGAGAGGGGGGGGGGGGGGGTTGGAAGCAAGTCTGTTCAAATCTGGGAGAAACAGTTTACAAAAAATATACGTAACACATCACCTGCTGGGCAGATGTCTGACCAGCAGCGTAGCCCAACGCGCTTACAGTCAGGCCTTGACAAGCATAAGTGGAAAAGCAATTGAATTAATGAATAGATAAAAAAAAGAACAACTAACTAACCAACTAAAAATAAGATAAAATGAAATAGAATTAAGTAAGCAAATTACCAGAAACGATTGGTGAGAGTTTATCACACTCAATCATTCCAAAGATGTGGCGCACTCAAATATCGTTGAAGAGATGAAGGCTATTTTAGCATCTTTGTTTTATGTAACCACCTGAAAAGAAACAACCGAAAAGAAAAATAAACCAGGGCAGTTTAATCATCATTATTCAATCTCGATGAAATCGTTTTCTTTTTTTGATTAGCAGTAAACGCTAACTGTATTTTATGTATCAAGTTTTAAGAGAACTTGATTTCCCTATCTATTATATATAATCAGATGGAATGGTTTATATATAGATATTAGACAAACATACAGTTACGCCTTCTTTTGGGTCGATGAATTTTCAGCTCTCTGAAAGCACCGCGCCCCTTTAAAATTTCTTCTTTTTCTTCTTCTTCCTCTTCTTCTTCGTTCGTGGGCTGCAACTCTCACGTAAACTCGTATGTACACGAGTGGGCTTTTACGTGCATGGCCGTTTTCGGCAGCCATATTCCGTTTTCGGGGGTGTGCGTGCTGGGTATGTTCTTGTTTTCATAACCCACCGAACGTTGACGATGGATTACAGGATCTTTAGCGTGCGTAATTTGATCTTCTGCTTGCGTATACACACTAAGGGGGTTGAGGCACTAGCAGGTCTGCACGTATGTTGACCTGGGAGATCGGGAAAAATCTCCACCCTTTACCTACCAGGCGCCGTTACCGAGATTCGAACCTGGGACCCTCAGATTCAAAAAAGGAATACAAGCATTTCGTAACTCTTTCCACGAGCGAACGCCCAATCGTTTCACAGACACGTGAATGATGACATAGTAAAATAGAACCCGAGATAAAATAGAACTGCCAGAAATCACACACACACACACACAGAGACACACACACACAGACACACACAGACACCGACACACACACAGAGACACATAGAGACACAGACACAGACACAGACACCACACACACACACACACACACACACACACACACACACACACACACACACACACACACACACACTGTCCATTCAGTCAGTGTGAACGGAGACACACCCTCGTCTCTGGAACGAGAACAAATAACGAAAGTTTCTGACTTTTTCCTTTCATTATTTTGGTCTCACTCCAGTGAATCTGTCTGTCTGTCTCTGTCTGTCTGTGTCTCTCTCTGTGTGTCTTTCTGTCTCTCGGTCTCTGTCTGTCTGTCTCTCTCTGTGTGTCTTTCTGTCTCTCTGTCTCTGTCTGTCTGTCTGTCTCTCTGTGTGTCTTTCTGTGTCTCTGTCTCTGTCTGTCTGTCTGTC
>NC_134896.1:56435035-56445035 GCF_041734735.1 Babylonia areolata
AGACAACCTGTTGTGCAAATGACCCCGTGTTTGTAAAGCGCTTAGAGCTTGGAGGACAGGCGCTATGTAAGTATCCATATCATTCATCATTTATTCACAGACAATATGTCATATACTTCCGTGCAAAGGCGCGATGTAAGTATCTATATCATTGATCATTTATTCATCGACAATATAATGTCCTGAAGTCAGTGCTGTTCCTCCGCTGCTAGCCTTCTTGCAGCTTCAAACGTCTCGCGCCTCTCCTGCTGCTTCTGGGCCACCTGCCTCTGTTTCTGGCATGTTTTTCAGACTTAAAATTTAAAAAAAATTTTTTTTTGGCCAGGCAAGAAGTTTTTTTTTTCCATGTTCCTCCTGGAGGGTATAGAAACATTCTACATCGACGTCTTTAACACACAGCATATACACAAAATGAGTGATCTCAAAACAGAAATCAAATACAATAGGCTCACACGTGCAAGCAGACAAATACACATTACCAATCAATTTCCATCTAAACAGATAAAAAGAAGAAGAAGAAGAAGAAGAAGAAGAAGAAAAAGAGTCCTATAGCAATGTACAAGTTTCATTGAAACGAAATACAAATAGTAAAGACAAATCCCGGCTGCCATCGGTTAACTCTTTCACCGCCAGTCAATTTAGAGTACAGAATTCCCTTGTGCTATAAACACAGAAAAGACAATGGCTAGAATAGCTGGGGATTCCCCCTGCGATGTATAGAAAATATAGGCCTATCCTACCACCGAACATTAAGAGCAGTAGGTTCATGGATAGCAGACCAATGAATGGTCACCTTTCAGTGACATTGGTCCTCTACCACGCCTGTGCATAAATGCGAGCTTGGCGGTGAACGGGTTAACGCTCGTCTTCGAAACAAAAAGCTGACAACAGCATATAACACAAACATAGCTCATCTGGACTACCAATATGACGTTGTAAGCATACGTTCATAATTTCTACCACAGCAAAAGGATCATAGTTTTTTAAATATTTTTTTTAATCTCTCTCATAATCCTTTTTTCTCTCTTTTTATTACTCTACTGTCTGTATTCTCACTTAAATGCTCCTGCGTCGTTGGATGAATTCGGCAGACAAGGCAAGGCGTTCCACATTTCACAAAGGCCAAGGAGAGATTCTGTTCCTCAATGAGGAAGTCTGCGCTTGGCTTTTTGTAATAAAAATCATCATCAATTTGACAAAAGGCTTGTGTGTGTGTGTGTGTGTGTGTGTGTGTGTGTGTGTGTGTGTGTGTGTGTGTGTGTGTGTGTGTGTGTGTGTGTGTGTGTGTGTGTGTGCGCGTGCGTGCGTGCGTGCGAGCGTGCGTGCATGTATGTGTGTGTGTGTGTGTGTGTGTGTGTGTGCGTGTGTGTGTGTGTGTGTGTGTGTGTGTGTGTGTGCGTGTGTGTGTGTGTGTGTGTGTGTGTGTGTGTGTGTGTGTGTGTGTGTGTGTGTGTGTGTGCGTGCATGTATGTGTGTGTGTGCGTGTGTGTGTGCGTGTGTGCGTGTGTGTGTGTGTGTGTGTGTGTGTGGAACGACTCTCATTTTTCCCATTTAGATGTACGACTTCCTCTGTTCGAAGAGCGAAGACGTCATGTCCCAAGTTGCCCAAGGAAGCGTCACTACGTTCGGACAAATCCATATACGCTACACCACAGACGCCTGACCCCAGCAGCGTGACCCAATAACCAGATTCCATGCTGGAAGTATCCAGGATGGCCCAGCCTGACAAACATAGAGGGTGACCAAGAATCTGCAATCAACGTTTCCAAACGGAAAGGCATCTGACGACACTGGTGCTACAATCATGTCCAACAGGGACTGGCCGCCGTTCCGTAATAACCGATAACCCCTATAACCCTCCCATTTTGAGCCGTGCATGTGAGCTGCAGTCCGCAAAGCAAAGAAAACAAAACAAGACAAAACAAAACAAAGCCATGCATCCCAACACTTGACGGGTGTCTAAAAAGGCAGGCCCTCGCTCTGCACAGCATTGGCTGTTGTGCAAATGACTCTCTGTTTGTAAAGCACTTAGTTCTTGTGTGTTTGATCGAAGATAGGTCATATAAAAATATCAATAATGATACTAATGACACCACCAACAACAATGATAATAATAACGGTAATAATTATAACAATGTAACAATCATAATGATGATTATAATAATCGTCATAATAACAATGATAATAACAATAATACTACAGTACCACCACCACCACCACCACCACCACTGTTGTTGGCGTCCGTCTGTCTCGGGAGACAATGGAACTCTCTGCCTAGATCAGTCAAGTTGTTGAGTTGCAGCGCCTGCTGTGGCTGTACAGTCCGGTTCTGGATCGGCAGGCTCTGTTGCAGTTGTCGCAGATGAAAGTCGCGCCTGGCTCAGAAGATACGGATTCTGCCTTCTGCCGTCTGCGCTCTCTTCCCTGTTCCCAGTGCTGTTGTCACTTCTCCTCGCTCCTCTGGACACATGCCTTCACGGTCCTTCTCCAGCTGTTACGGTCTTCAGCCACCGCCTCCCAACCTGCTGGGTCGATGTCGCCTGCCCTCTTGTCTCGTTTGCAGACGTCCCTATAGCGTAGGACAGGTCTTCCGGCAGGTCTGGAACCAGTGGCAAGCTCGCCATAAAGGATGTCCTTGGGGATTCGCCTGTCATCCATTCGCCTGACGTGGCCGAGCCACCGCAGACGGCGCCGGGTCAGGAGTGTAAACATGCTGGAGATGCCTGCCTGGTCAAGGACTTTATTTGGTACACGGTCTTGCAACGTGATGCCCAGAATTCTCCGGAGGTTACGCACGTGAAAGGTGTTGAGTCTGCGTTCTTGGTGAGAGTAGATGGTCCATGTCTCGCTGCCGTAGAGCAGAGTGCTGAGCACACAGGCTTGGTACACCTGCATCTTGGTGCTGATGGTCAGCATGGGACTGTCCCAGACCCTCTTTGCCAGGCCATGGCAGTAGCCGCTTTGTCAATCCGCTTGTTGAGTTCGGCGTCCAGGGAGAGGCTACTGGAGATGGCGGAGCCGAGGTAAGTGAAGTCCTCCACGATCTCGAGTCTGAAGTCACCAGTGGAGATGCTTGGGGTGCTGCTCACGTCCTGGCCCATGACGTCAGTCTTCTTCAAGCTGATAGTCAAGCCCAACTCTCTGCATGCTTGGGCGAAGTGATTGATGAGTCGCTGGAGTGCCTCTTCAGTTGTCAGAGCTGCGTCGTCTGCGAAAAGCATCTTGCGTATGAGAACCTGTCGCACTTTGGTTTTAGCGCGAAGATGAGCCAGGTTGAAGAGACTGCCATCGCTTCTGGTGTGGAGATACACTCCGTCCTCTGACTGGCTGAAGGCACAGGACAGCAGTAGTGAGAAGAAGACGCCGAAGAGTGTTGGGGCCAGCACACAGCCTTGCTTCACCCCGCCACCCCGCCACTGCCACTACTACTGGTGACAACTACAGTTGGCTAACCATCACAGACTAAATACCATCGACTCCCCCCCCCCCCCCCCCACCCCCCTGCCTCAGGCAGACCCCAAAGTTCACAAGGACTCATCCCTGTGTATTCTCATTCACCCTTGTGTGCGAACACATACCCGCATGGCGCACATTTACGTGAGCACGCGCACGCACGCATGAGCGCACACACATAGGCACACACACATGCGCATACACACGCAAACACACATTCACACTCACATCCGGGCGTCAACGAGGCTGAAAGAGGCAGACGCCTGTAGTGCTGGTCAGGAATTGGAGCAGCACTCCCATTGAAGTAGATGAGCCATGACTGTGTGGATCCAATCTTCCCCTTTGAGTCCACTGCACACTCACCGCCGGGAAGACGCCAGCCACGGGCGAAACAAAAACACCTGTGATGAGAATCGAACCTGTGTTCTTCCAGTCGTCAGTCCGCGACGCTAACCACTTCGCCACGGCGGCTGGTCAACATGAACGTTTTGTCAGAGTGACGAAGCAAGAAGGGACGGGTTGATTAAGGGGTCCTCACACGTACCAAGTTTCCAGACTGGTGTCAACTACACAGGAAGGAAAGGCGGGCTTGACAGCTTTCCATTGACCTTTCCGAATTACCGACGCAGCGAAGTTTGAAAGAATAGGTTAGGAACAGGCTCTATTTCGGTTATGTGCCCCTAGAACATACATCCTGCTGTCGCCCAATCAGAATCACGCTTAGAGGCTTCCTTCGGAGTGTCGAAAGACTACTGGAACATGTCAGTGTACCTTTTCATGTTACGCTTTCTTTGACTGGTGATGGCAGTCGGCAAGGGGAAGGCACTGTACTCTGATTTTCTTCGTTCCACCCAGGTGGGAATGGGTACCTGACTTTCAATCAGGGGAGGTTAACTCTCTCCATACGAACGGCGTAAGAGACGACGTTAACAGCGTTTCTCCCCAATTACCATCATCACAATATTACAAGCGGAAGGCTCTTTCACTGAAGAGGTGAATGTTGACAAAGAATACCACAATTCTGACGACGGAAGCTAAAGGTTGGATCATTGAGACATCCGAGGGGTCTGTGTAGAGGAGAAGAGAGGACTGGCCGTACTGAGTGAGTTAAACCGGCGGAAGGAGAGGACTGGGCCCCGCCTTCCTATGCCGAGCCCTGGACACAGTGGGTGTGAATTCACTGCCTTCCTATGCCGAGCCCTGGACACAGTGGGTGTGAATTCACTGCCTTCCTATGCCGAGCCCTGGACACAGTGGGTGTGAATTCACTGCCCCGACGGCCTTGAAAGTCTATGGGACCTTTAACCTTTAACCTAGTCAGCAGTCGGGATTTCTTGTCGAAGTGCGGAGAAAAAAACAACAACAACTTTGAATGCCAGTCCACTTAGCGGTCTGTTGGTGAACCTGATCTTTGCTGCAGTCTCTGTTCAGCTGTTGGCGGGCGGGTTTCTCCAGCAGGCGGTGTCATGTGTATGTTGGATCAGAACAGGAACTGCTATCACTTGATCTTCAGCCACATACACAGCACCTCACCTGCTGAGCCTTCCGATCAGTGATGACAGTAATGACATATTGTACTTATACGGCGCAAACTGCCCACGTAACGGGCTCTGAGCGCCTCACATGAGACATTACATTTACAACAGTGCATCATGTCAAACATGCCACACAGTAGTACACGAGGACAGAAGAGGAAAAAAACAAAAAAACAAAAAACCCAACGAAATCTATATACACCAATACAATACTATAAATTGCAGAGCTATATGAATAATCGCAGGAAAAAGGCACACACACACGCACGCACGCACACACACACACACACACACACACTAACACACACACACACACACACACACACACACACACACACACACACACACACACACACACACTAACACACACTAACACACAATAACACTTACACACTAACAAACACACACACACACACACGACACACACACACACACACACACACACACACACACACACACACTAACAAACACACACACACACACACACACACACACACACTAACACACACTAACACACACTAACACACAATAACACTTACACACTAACAAACACACACACACACACTAACACACACACACACACACACACACACACACACACACACACACACACACACACACACACACACACCCCGCTGCAAATTATACAAACGAAACTGACCACACATGTCAAAGAATCGGATCGGCTGAACAGATGGTGTCATCTGCACGGTGGATAAGAACAGGCAGACATCTGAAACATCTGATCTTAGACAACGTACACAACTCCGAATCTGCCAAGCGCTCTGAAGATACCACAGAAAAGCGAGGCAACATGGTGGAGGGGGGGATGGGGAAGCGAGGAACAAGAACTGTGGACCGATGGCCCACAGGTAACGCGTCCGCCTAGCAAGCGAGAGAATCTGAGCGCACTGGTTCGAATCACGAAAGAGTACCCAGTATTTTCTCCCCCCCCCGGCTCCTACACTAGACCTTGAGTGGTGGTCTGGACGCAAGTCATTCGGATGAGACGATAAACCGAGGCCCCGTGTGTAGCATGCAGCTTGGCGCACGTAAAAGAACCCACGGCAACAAAAAGGTTGTCCCTGGCAAAATTTTGCAGAAAAATCTACTTCGATAGAAGAAGAAGAAGAAGAAGAAGAAGAAGAAGAAGAAGAAGACTGCAGGAAGGAAAAAAATTACAAGAATATGGGCGGCGCCTTCAGTGTAGAAACAGATAAACACACATTGTATGTTATCAGTCACATATTTGATGTGCAGTTCTTTGGGGGTTGTGATGGGACACAGGAGAGGGAGGGGTGAGGGTGGGGGGTGGGGGATGTGGGTGGGTTAGTGTCATGCCTTTTTAAAGTAACGACTCGGGGACAATGCTACTACTAATAATGATGTGTGTGTGTGTGTGTGTGTGTGTGTGTGTGTGTGTGTGTGTGTGTGTTAGTGTACCGAGACTGACCGGCTCATGAAGAATTGCCAACAGTGTTGATGAGACAGTGTCAGTGTTGGAGCAAGATCTATCATTTTTGAATCATTGTGTTGTATTGTGTTACTGTTTTATCTCCACAGATTTCTCTGTATGAACTTCTGGCTCCTCTCGTATGGGACAGCACGTCGGTATAGTGAGAGCACCACCCAATTTGTATGCGCAGTTTGTTTTTCTGCCTGAAAGTGTATTTGTTTTCCTATCAGAGTGGATTTCTTTTACATAAGTTTGCCGTCAGTTTTTTATGACCATGCTGCACACGGGACATTGGTTGAACGTATCATCCGAATGACTAGCGTGCAGACTGCCACTGAAGGTCTAGTGGAGAGGAAGGCAATAGTGGCGAGTGTGGAGTTGGAACCAGTACGCTCTGATTTTATGTGCTGAACTTTTCACTGGTACTTCCCGAAAGCTCCTGTCCTATTTCATGATCAGTATCAGTATCAGTAGCTCAAGGAGGCGTCACTGCGTTCGGTCAAATCTATATACGCTACACCACATCTGCCAAGCAGATGCCTGACCAGCAGCGTAACCAGGCCAGGTTAGCCAGGCCTCGAGAAAAAACAAAACAAAGCAAAAAAAACAAACAAACAAAAACCCAACAAAAAATAAATAAATTGAAATAAAATAAAATAAATAAATAAAAAATAATAGATAAATACATAAAAAAACTACTACTACTAATACTACTAGTATTCCATGACACATCGCTAGAGCGTGGAGCATTGAAAAGTTGCCAGAAATGTTCATGAGAGTACATGGAGACAACTGTCAGGATTAGAGGTAAAAAAGAACAAACAAAAGAACAAAAAACAACAACAACACAACAACCCATGATCTGCTGAAGTGCATTTAGCCGTCGCTCGACTAATACTCCCTGGTTTTAATGAACCCCTGTCTCATTCAACGATACATCACCAGAACTGGAAGCAGTGAAGAGATTGCCAAAAGTGCGCATTGAGTCAAACCACCAGTATCATAACGTAATCAGTTGCCATGGTCTCTTGGTTTTTAATTTCACGTAGTCTTCGCCCCTTGCTGTTTTGCTTACCTCGCCAGCCCCTGTCTCATTTAACGATACGTCGCCAGAACCTGAAGCAGTGAAGACATTGCCAAAATGTTCACCAGAGTGCATGGAGACAACTGTCAGCATTGGAGGTTAAAAAACAAAATCTGTAAAAAAAGTGTGTTAAGTCGTCGTTTGACTAGTATGTCACTGGTTCTATGAATCCCTGTCTCATTTAACGATACATAGAACTTGGAGCAGTGAAGAACTGGCAAAAATGTTAATCAAAGTGCATGGAGACAACTGTCAGCATTGGAGTTAAAAAACAACAAGACCATGATCTGTTATAAAGTGCATTTAGCCGTCCCCTGATTGTGGTTCTGTGAATCCCTGTCTCCTTCAACGATACATCGCCAGAACCTGAAGCAAAGAACACAGTCAGTGATACAAGGTACCCACTCAACCGTGCTTTTGCCTCTGTAGATTCATGGAATAGTGAGCACTTTGCATTGCATTGCATTATGTGGTATTGCATTGCATTGCACTGCATTACATTGCATTGCATTGTATTGTATTGTATTGTATTGTATTGTATTGCATTACTCTTTTTGCCACAACAGATTTCTCTGTGTGAAATTCGGGCTGCTCTCCCCAGGGAGAGCGCGTCACTAACATTGAGAGCGCCTCCCATTTTTGTTGTTGTTGTTGTTGTTGAAGTATTTTTCCGGTCTGCAGTTTTATTGTTCTCCTATAGAAGTGAATTTCTCTACATAATTTTGCCAGGGACAACCCTTTGAAGTTGCCATGACGTGAGCTAAGTGCATGCTGCACACGGGACCTCGGTTTACCATGTCATCCGAAAGACTGGCACCTTTCAAAATGTAGTGGAGGGGAGAAGATACTGGCGACTGCGGGATTTGAACCAGTGCGCTCAGATTCTATGGCTTCTTAGGCGGTCGCGTTACCACTCGGCCAACAGTCCACGTGTAAGGTGTGCGGCAAACTTGGACGTCAGAGCAGTTTAACTCACTCAGTACGGCCAGTCCTCTCTTCTCCTCTACACAGACCCCTCGGATGTCCAGTGGGTGTCTGAATGACCCAACCTTTAGCTTCCGCCGTCAGAATTGTGGTATTCTTTGTCAACATTCACCTCTTCAGTGTAAGAGCCTTCCACTCGCAATATTTTGATGATGGTAACTGGGGTGAAACGCTGTTAACGTCGTCTCTTTCGCCGTTCGTATGGAGAGAGTTAAATGCACAAGAGACGCGCCAGACACCGGACGACAAAAGCTTCAACAGTTTCAGTTTTCAGTTTCAGCTTTCAGTTTCAGCTTCTCAAGGAAGACGTTACTGCGTTCGAACAAATTCATATACGCTACACCACATCTGCTAGGCAGATGCCTGACCAGAATCATAACCCAACGGATTTAGTTAGGCCTTGAGTGCATGCATGTATATTCTGTGCACCTATCTTGGAAGGTGGCAGAATGGTCAAGACGTTCATCTGCCGATACAGAGTCCGTGAGGGTGTGGGTTCGAATCCCGCTCTCGCCCTTTCTCCCAAGTTTGACTGGAAAATCAAACTGAGCGTCTAGTCATTCGGATGAGACGATTAACAGAGGTCCCGTGTGCAGCACGCACTTGGCGCACTGAAAAGAGCCCATGGCAACGAGAGTGTTGTCCTTTTGCAAAACTTATGCAGAAGAAAAGCTTCCATAGGAAATAGAGACAAGCTAACAGTGCAGGGTGAGACTTACAATACAATACAATACAATACATTGAATGCAATACAATACAATACATTGAATGCAATGCAATACAATACAATGCATGCAATGCAATACAATACATTAAATCAGAATACAATACAATACAATGCAACGCAACACAATACAATACAATACATTGAATGCAATGCAATGCAATGCATTAAATCAGAATGCAATACAATACAATGCAATACATTACAATACAATGCAATGCAACGCAACACAACACAACACAATACAATGCAATACAATACAAAACAATACAATACAAGAAAACACGATACAATACAATTCAAAACAATACAAGAAGAAAAACCCCACAATACAATACAATACAAAACGATACAAGAAAAGACAGTACAATACAATACGATGCACAGTTTGTAAGATACACAGATACAATTTGAATAGTTCCATGATCTTGTCCGTCCGTCAGAGTATAATATTCTTTCCACATTCCGTGCCCCGCTCACCTCAACCTCTACTTGTATACAGACATACAAGCCATTGGATGAATCGGAACCAGAATCGGAATCAGAATCAATTTTAATCGCAGGTATCAGTATCAGTATCAGTAGCTCAAGGAGGCGTCACTGCGTTCAGACAAATCCATATACGCTACACCACATCTGCCAAGCAGATGCCTGAACAGCAGCGTAACCCAACGCGCTTAGTCAGGCCTTGAGAAAAAAAAAGGAGGAAGAAAAAATGAATATCTGAATATGAAAAAAAGAAAAAAGAAGAAGAAAGATAATAA
>NC_134896.1:56457535-56462535 GCF_041734735.1 Babylonia areolata
CACGTACACACAGACACACAGACACAGACACAGACACACACACACACACAACACACAGTGTGCTTGCCAAGAAAATGTTCCATTATGATGAGACAAAAAATTGTCATCACCTGTTGCTTGAGAGAGAGAGAGAGAGAGAGAGAGAGAGAGAGAGAGAGAGAGAGAGAGAGAGAGAGAGAGACAGACAGACAGACAGACAGACAGAGACAGAAACAGAGACAGAGACAGAGATACACAGAGAGAGACAGAGACAGAGAGAAAGAGAGGGTCAAGACAAGGTGTTTAGGCATGCTTATTTTTTCCAGTCTGTCTCTGCCATAACAACAGCAACAAGAAAAATAATGATAATAAATGATGAAGATGATTATCACATAGTAATGACACCGATAATCATCATCATTATCATCATCATCATCATCATCATCATCACCATCACCATCATCATCATCACAATCATCATCATCATTACCATCATCATCATTAAAATCATCGTCATCATCATCATTACAATCATCACCATCATCATCATCATCACCATCATCATCATCATTACTATCATCATCATCATCGTCATCATCATCACCATCATCATCATCACCATCACCATCACCACCACCACCACCATCATCATCACCATCATCATTATCATCATCACCATCACCATCATCACCATCATCATCATCACCACCATCATCACCATCATCGCCATCATCATCACCATCATCATCATCATCATCATCACCATCATCATCATCATTACCATCACCATCATCATCATTATCATCACCACCATCATCATCATCATCACCATCACCACCACCACCATCATCATCATCACCACCACCATAATCACCACCATCACCATCATTTCCATCATCACCATCATCATCATCATCATCACCATCATCTCCATCATCATCATCATTACCATCATCATCATCATTACTATCATCATCATCACCACCATCATCATCATCACCATCATCACCACCATCACCATCATTATCATCACCACCATCACCATCATCACCATCATCATCATCATCACCATCATCTCCATCATCATCATCATCTCCATCATCATCACCATCACCACCACCATCATCATCATTCGTCCCCTCATCCCACAGGCCTACACCACGTGACACAGGATGCTGGAGCTGATGGACCTCGAGCATCTGAAGATGTCAACAACAGCCTCAAAAGAGAGGAGCCGTCAATGAATGGTGGAGGGTAGCCTTTTTGACCTTCTGACCTATGACCCCTGCATTCATTACACACCGGCGGTCAGGCTGGAACCCCTGCAGGCCATGGTTGATCTGCCCACCCAGCACGAGGGAGACAGGTGCTGCTTCATCAGTTTTCAGTTTCAGTTTCTCAAGGAGGAGTCACTGCGTTTGGACAAATCCATATAAGCTCCATCATCATCATCACCATCACCACCACCACCACCATCATCATCATCATCATCATCACCATCATCATTATCATCATCACCATCACCACCACCATCATCATCATCACCATCATCATCATCATTACCATCATCATCATCATCATCACCATCATCATTACCACTACACCATATCTGCTAGGCAGATGCCTGACCAGTAGCATAACCCAACGCGCTTTGTCAGGCCTGGAGTGCATGCTTATATATTTGTGTTCCTTTCAGAGTGGAGTTCTTTTTACATAATTTTGCCAGAGGACAACACTTTCGTTGCCATGGGTTCTTTTTCAGTGCGCCAAGTGCGTGTTGCACACGGGACCTCGGTTTATCGTCTCATCCGGAAGACTAGACACTCAGTTAGATTTTCCGGTCAAACTTGGGGAGAACGAGCGAGATCGGGATTCGAACCCACACCCTCACGGACTCTCTGTAATTGGCAGCTGAGCACCTCAACCATTCTGCTTCATCAAGGAATGGCCAAACCTATGACGTCTACAGAATACAGAATACTTTAAAACCCCAACAAGAGAACATGTGGGTGACTTCACACACACACACACACACACACACACACACACACACACACACACACACACACACACACACACACACACACACACACACACACACACACACACACACACACACACACGATATCCTCCACACTGGAACAAGAGATGGTCTGTGCAGGAAAGGCTCCAAGAATACCGACTCTTTAAACTGATCTGCCTGAAACCTCAGTGTGGCTTCCACTCTGAGACACTGCCCATCGACATTTTGTTTTTCAATTTGACAGCAAGGAAGAGTCGGTCAGCCGTTGGTCTTGTGATCCAGTGTTCACCAGTGATCAGGGTTGGAAGCCCCATAAGATAAGATAAGAATAACTTTATTATCTCCAACTAGAGAAATTTGGTCAGGTGCATTATCACAACACAGACATGTAAACAACATGGGGACCATAACTTTATTATCTCCAACTAGAGAAATTTGGTCAGGTGCATTATCACAACACAGACATGCAAACAACATGGGGACCATAACTTTATTATCTCCAACTAGAGAAATTTGGTCAGGTGCATTATCACAACACAGACATGCAAACAACATGGGGACCATAACTTTATTATCTCCAACTAGAGAAATTTGGTCAGGTGCATTATCACAACACAGACATGCAAACAACATGGGGACCATAACTTTATTATCTCCAACTAGAGAAATTTGGTCAGGTGCATTATCACAACACAGACATGCAAACAACATGGGGACCATAACTTTATTATCTCCAACTAGAGAAATTTGGTCAGGTGCATTATCACAACACAGACATGTAAACAACATGGGGACCATAACTGTAAAAAATCAACAACAGATTTTACAAATATAACGAAAACACAAAATTAATGTAAAAATATCACATACACCGTTTCATACATTCATCCACACATTGCAGGTAATAACTAGTATTCTTAATGTAAAACAGAAATAAAGAATTAAGAAACATTATTTTGAATATAATTATGAGCAAAGCCCACAATATTGCACATAGATTATAATAGATAGATAAGACAAGAATAAAGATAAATTGCATCAGGTGCGGAAAACCACAACCAGATAATTAGCACCCACCCGCACCCACCCACGGATTACTTGATTGAACAGGAGTAATAAACATTTTTGGCATGGTGCTGTGTCGTTTGGGAAGGCACTTTACTCCGATAATCATCACTCCGCCCAGGTGTGAATGGATGCCTGAGTTTTGCTGGGGAAGGTAAGGGCCCCGCCTGCCTGTGCCGAGCCGTAGACACAATGGATGTAGATACACTGACCCGCTGGCAATAAAAGGGTGTTGGACGGTTAGCTTTCAACTTTAAAGACAAAAACAGCAGAGAACAAAAGAAACCA
This sequence comes from Babylonia areolata, assembly GCF_041734735.1. Taxonomy (NCBI): domain Eukaryota; kingdom Metazoa; phylum Mollusca; class Gastropoda; order Neogastropoda; family Buccinidae; genus Babylonia; species Babylonia areolata. Next base: position 56,460,891 of record NC_134896.1, read on the forward strand.
CTGTGCTCACAAGTTTCATCTCAAGAGCGGAGATGGTTTCCCTGACATCTTGCTGTAATCAGAAGGTTCCTCCGTTGAATCAGTTTGAAACTTACAACAGATCATGATATGAACCCTGGCAACAGGTGGTAATCGTAAGATTTACAAACCGGCCATTGCGTCGTCTCAATTTCCGCCTGTTCAAGAAGATGAAGCTGGTACCGTCTGCTCCTGTGGCCTCGAAAACCAGACACCAGAACACATTCTTCAGACCTGTCCCCTCTTGAAGGGGCTCAGAGACACCGTGTGGCCCACACCAACCCTGCTGCACACCACGCTCCATGGCTCCAGACAGGACTTGGAGAGGACGACACCAACCCTGCTGCACACCACGCTCCATGGCTCCAGGCAGGACTTGGAGAGGACGACACCAACCCTACTGCACACCAAACTCCATGGCTCCAGACAGGACTTGGAGAGGACGACACCAACCCTACTGCACACCAAACTCCATGGCTCCAGACAGGACTTGGAGAGGACGACACCAACCCTACTGCACACCAAACTCCATGGCTCCAGACAGGACTTGGAGAGGACGACACCAACCCTACTGCACACCACGCTCCATGGCTCCAGGCAGGACTTGGAGAGGACGACACCAACCCTACTGCACACCACGCTGCATGGCTCCAGGCAGGACTTGGAGAGGACGACACCAACCCTGCTGCACACCACGCTCCATGGCTCCAGGCAGGACTTGGAGAGGACGACACCAACCCTGCTGCACACCACGCTCCATGGCTCCAGCCAGGACTTGGAGAGGACGGCGTCATTCATCAGACGGGCTGAAATAACACTATGAAGAGGTGAAGAAGAAGAAGAAGAAGTAGAAGAAGAAGAAGATGGAGGAGGAGGATGAGAAGAAGAAGTAGAAGAAGAAGATGGAGGAGGAGGAGGAGAAGAAGAAGAAGAAGAAGATGGAGGAGGAGGAGGATGAGAACAAGAAGAAGAAGAAGAGAAGGAGGATGAGAAGAAGAAGTAGAAGAAGAAGAAGATGGAGGAGGAGGAGGAGAAGAAGAAGAAGAAGAAGATGGAGGAGGAAGAGGAGGAAGAGGAGAAGGAGGAGGAGGAGAAGAAGAAGAAGAAGATGGAGGAGGAGGAGGAGGAAGAGGAGAAGGAGGAGGAGGAGGAGGAGGAGGAGGAGGAGAAGAAGAAGAAGAAGAAGAAGAAGAAGAAGAAGAAGAAGAAGAAGAAGGAGAAATCCCATGGGACATGGCGAGAGGAATGGTCTGTTGGATTTTCCAGCCAACCCCAGCATCGTATGACACTGATCGCTGTTGCTGGCCAAGAATGACCAACACGTTATACGCGTAGATGGTTACACGTCTGTGTGTCATGCGTGCCTGCGTGTCTAAAGCATAACTGAATGACACAAGAAACGAATGATGAGCGCCCAATGGCAGCGGTCAGTCGGGCTCTGCCCAGGTAGGCACCCTGTCGTGCAAATGAGTTCATGTTTGTGAAGTGCGTAGAGCTTGGTCTGCGACGGAGGCCAGGCGTTGTACACGTGTCCACATCATCATCATCAAATTCCATATATTGCTCAACACAAACCTCGCCTCACGAAATTGATAACGTTCCTGAGACTGGTGACTGTGATTTCTAG
>NC_134896.1:56470035-56485035 GCF_041734735.1 Babylonia areolata
TTCTTCCGTCTTTTCTGCCATCATCGCCGGCGAGAGGTGCCTGTGTGTGCTCAGTCCCCTGAAGTATCAGACCCTCTTACGAACGAAAACAATGGCCATCATCATCATCGCCACCTTCGTTCTGGTCATCGGCCAGCAGTTCATCGTGGCGTTCCGCTTTCGTATCGGCTGCATTTACGATCCTGAAACTGGAATGGTTTCCAACACGGTGGTTGTCGGTGACTTCTACAAGAAGCATAAGGAGTTTGTCGACAATGTTGACAGCATTGTGAGTGGCGTGGGCCTCCCGGGTGTCGTGATGATCGTGGTGATTACGGCGACCATTGTCACCGCGTGGAAGCTTCGTCAGATTGCTACGTGGCGTTCCGAAACCACTTCGTCAAGCATATCTGCCCGAGAGGTGGCCCTGACCAAGATGCTTGTCGGGAGTTCCATCCTGTTCATCGTGTGCTCCTTCCCCTTCGCTCTGGCCCGCTTCAGCTGGCTTCTGTTTCCCGAAATGAACACGGGGAGACGGAATCAGAATTTTTACCTGACTTCCTTTTGGGTCAATAAATCACTGACGTACATCAACTCAAGCTTCAACATTTTCATTTATTACGCCATGGGGTCTCGCTATAGAGAAACGCTCCACGCGCTGTTTTCAAGGAAGGCCATGAAGGGGGATAACTGAGTTACAAACGCTGCACCAGGCCTGATCAGCGTTGTGTTCATGCGTAAGATGGGGTGTAGCATGTATGGATCATTCCGCACGCTTTGACGTCTCCTCAAAACTCAAAGTGAAACTATGCTTGGCAAAAGGTCGAATGTTTAAAACTGGTTTAGACTGTGTTGTTTGCGTCTTTGTTGAAACATGGTTTGGTTCTGTGTGTCTCAGTCAATGTGTCTCTCTGTCTCCCTGTCTCTCTGTTTCTGTGTGTCTGTCACACACACAGACACACACATACATACATAAACGACACACACACACACACACACACACAGCGCACACACACACACACACATGCGCACACACACACACTACCCCCCCCCCCTCCACACCCTCATCACCCCTTCTACTGATATGTTGGATTTCGCACTGTGTAAAGACAAAACAGCCACTCCTGGAACAGCGGTCTTTGTCATTAACCTGGTATCACAAAGCTGCTTGGACTGGATCGGCTGCAGTCCATTGCCAGTCTCCGTCGTCTGTCATCTTTTGATTTGATTTGATTTGATTTGATATGGATAATTATACAGTGCCTGGCGGGCGTAATAGCCGAGTGGTTAAAGCGTTGGACTTTCAATCTGAGGGTCCCGCGTTCGAATCTCGGAAACGGCGCCTGGTGGGTAAAGGGTGGAGGTTTTTCTCCGATCTCCCAGATCAACCTATGTGCAGACCTGCTTGTGCCTGAGCCCCCTTCGCATGCATACGCAAGCAGAAGATCAAATACGCACGTTAAAGATCCTGCTATCCATGTCAGTGTTCGGTGGGTTATGGAAACAAGAACACACTCAGCATTCACACCACCGAAAACGGAGTATGGCTGCCTACTAAGAGAATCCGGACAACAGAAAGCTGACAGCGCACGTGATGATGACAGACCACGGGGCTTCAGATCGCAGCAGACTGCTCTGTGGCAGTGAGTCCTGGACCCTCCGCACAGGACAGGTCCGGTGTCCCCACGCCTTCCACTTCCGCATTCCAAGATGCATTTGTTTCAGTTTCACTTTCAGTGTCCCACCAAAAAAACCGAAAGTGCCTTCTGACAAATCCATATACGCTACACCACATCTGCAAAAGCAGATAGCTGAGACGAAGGGGGCTCAGGCACTAGCAGCTCTGCAAAGGTTGTGGGCAGCACTTCTGTTTATATCCCAGGAGTGTCATGCCATACGTTTTTCCCAATGACGGCGCTGAGTTCGTTTGTGTTTAACGTCGTTATTGAGAAATAAATCATATGGCGCTGGGTTCGCTTCAAAGCGGTCCCGTGGTTTGCCTGATTCTTTGCCAAGGGCCTGGAGTTGAGAGCTGTGGACCTTGTCCCTCAAATAGTCCCATCTCTGCTGAGCACCTCCCTTCTGGGGACCTGCCAGGGCAGCGTTTCCCAGGGGCTTTGTGAGCTCCTTCGTTCACCGGAATGGATGTTGTTGAGTCAGTTTCAGTAGCTCAAGGAGGCGTCACTGCGTTCGGGCAAATCCATATACGCTACACCACATCTGCCAAGCAGATGCCTGACCAGCAGCGTAACCCAACGCGCTTAGTCAGGCCTTGAGAAAAAAAAGGGGTTAGTCATGTGCTGTTTACCTCGTATTTTGGAACAATGCACCTTCTTCTGTTTCTGTTTTTTTTTTGCTGCCCCGTCATCTGCACCGTTTCAGTGGCATCACTCCCACTCCACTCATACACGGCTACACCGGTGTTCGTCTGTCGCTGTCCCAGTGCCGGCAATCCACAGGGAAGCAGCGATGTTAGGTCGACAGGAGGCCACACACCAGAGGAGACCCTGCACTGATGCTGAGTCACTTCAGGGGTGTGCCTGTTCTGATTTAACAGACACCACCTACTAAGCCGCCTACTGACGACAATAATGGCTTAGTCGCGGAGCCAGACTGAGTAAGCGTCCCCCCCAGAGTGGAGACCGCCACCACGTCCCTCCAAAAAACAGCTCCCCATGAATCCGCCGGCACTGAAGACCTTGACAGGACTCAACCCAAGCGCAGAAGTGGAGGGGTATCGAAACTGAGGTTACCATGAGACCAGGGCATGAAAGGCCACATAATTAGATTTTTCATATTGATAATGAGGAAGGAGGAGGATGACGATGATGATGATGATGACGATGCTGCTATGGAGGTCCATTTAAGTTTGGGACTGCGTCACAGGGCTGTACTCTACGCTGTCTGTCATAATGGTATCCAGGCCTGAGAGATACAGACACTTGCAGTGTTGGTCAGGAAATTAGAGCAACACACCCAAAGAAGCATCCGTGAAGTAGATGATACTCGACTGTGTGGTCCCAGTCTCCCCATTTAAGCCCATAGCACGCTGTGTGGTCCCAGTCTCCCCATTTAAGTCCACAGCACGCTGTGTGGTCCCAGTCTCCCCATTTAAGCCCATAACACGCTCAACTCTGGGTAGGCGGGGTCGCGAGGCGAAAGACCCACCTCCGTTGGGATTCAAACCCGCGTCCTCCCAGCCGTCAGTCCGCGACGCTAACCACTTCGCCACGTCGGCACTCTGAAAAGAGCGAGCCACAGGCACGTTCCTCAGGTGACAGCTGGGTCTCGTGAGATCCAGATCCAGCTGAGGCCAGTGTGGAACGGGGCTGTCTCCAGGACACTGTACGCTGAGCCTCGGTCTGAAAAAAAAAGTGTTAGTAATATACAGTTCGTGAAGCGTACAAAGATCCAGCAGGCACTGCATTGTCCGTTTCATTTCTGCTGCCAGTTTCATGGCGTCCTTGGCAACTGGGCTTGGAATCATGGTCAGCACTCTCGGCTTGAAACCGCCTTGAAGCAACAGCTGTTAGTGTTTTAGGATACCCCGCCTGCCTTGAAACAACAGCTGTTAGTTTTTAGGATCTCCTACCTTGAAACAACAGCTCTTAGTGTTTTAGGATCTCCTGCCTTGAAACAACAGCTGTTAGTGGTTTAGGATCTCCTGCCTTGAAACAACAGCTGTTAGTGGTTTAGGATCTCCTGCCTTGAAACAACAGCTGTTAGTGGTTTAGGATCTCCTGCCTTGAAACAACAGCTGTTAGTGGTTTAGGATCTCCTGTCTTGAAACAACAGCTGTTAGGTTTTTAGCAATCTCCTGAGTACCACGGAGAGCTGGTCCTAAGAGAACCTCTCGTGGAGACTGGAGGGGTGGAGCACAGACACTGACGAGGTCATTAACTGGTCCATCAAATGTGTGGTAGGAGGAAGGTGGTAGAATAAATAAGATACACATCTGCCAATACAGAGTCCGCGAGGGTGTGAGTTCCATTCCCACTCTCTTCCTTTCAACCCATGGCAAAGAAAGTGTTGTCCTCCGGCAAAATTCTGTAGACGAAATCCATTCTGATCAGTACACAAATATACATACAAGGACTCAAGACCTGACAGGCACGTTGGGTTGTGCTGCTGGTCAGGCATCTGCCTGGAAGATGTGGTGTAGCGTATGATTATGGGTTTCTCCGAACGCGTGATGATCCTCGATGATACGAATCGGGCACATGGAGGCAGAAGTTCTTTTCTTCTTCTTCTTCGTTCGTGGGCTGTGCCTCCCACGTTCACTCGTGTACAAAACATCTGCCATCTTCAGCATCAAGTTCTTTACTACAAAACCTCTACCACCTTCAGCATCAAGTTCTTTACTACAAAGCCTCTACCATCTTCAGCATCAAGTTCTTTACTACAAAGCCTCTACCATCTTCAGCATCCAGTTCTTTACTACAAAGCCTCTACCATCTTCAGCATCCAGTTCTTTACTACAAAACCTCCACCATCTTCAGCATCAAGTTCTTTACTACAAAACCTCCACCATCTTCAGCATCCAGTTCTTTACCACAAAGCCTCTACCATGTTCCTTTTCAGTCTTTAGCAGCCTTGTCACAAGGGCTCTTTGATCCTATTTCACCCTGAAGAACCTTGAGAAGAACGAAATGAACTATGTGGGAAAACGAGATTTCTTGTTCTTTCAAGAGAGAGAGAGAGAGAGAGAGAGAGAGAGAGAGAGAGAGAGAGAGAGAGAGAGAGAGAGCAACAGACCCAGGCCCATAATCTTAGGATTTGTTTCATGCAGAAGGTTATTTAAATACTCAAGTCTTGGTTCTTTTTAAAACTAAAAAAAAGTTCTTCTTCACTGACACTTTGCTTTGCTGTTCCAGCTGTCAAGCTTTGAAATGTTTTTAGACACACATTCATTCACAGTTTTTCACAAATCTGCCCCCTCCAGTGTCTGTGGCTGCCTTCACCTCTACACCCCATCTCGCTCTCTACGATCGGCTTCGGATCCACTGTGCTTGCGTATACCAATATTCAAACACTCCACTGTCGGCGGCCGGTCTTTCTCTGTCTCTGGATCTTGCATTTGGAATGAACTTCCTCTTTCGGTTCGTCAGGTCTCCTCTCTCAGCTCTTTCAAGCTTGGCCGTAAAACTCACCTCTTCACATGATAGCCTCCCTCCCCTGCTTCTTATTTCTTTGTCTTCAGTTTGTAAAGTTTAGAGTTATGTGTGAATGACTGGTGTGAAAGCGCTTTGATTTGCCTTTGCACAAGATTCAGCGCTATATAAATACTTATCGTTATTGTTGTTGTTGTTGCCCACACGGCATGCAGAGGTCTGGGTATGCATGGTATGTCTGCAGTTTTGCTGCTGCTCTTGTTTGAATAGCAGCTGTAATTTTTTTTGCAGACATGCTTTGCAGGATGAGTGTGTGAGGATGATGCAGAAAGGGTGATTCTATATTGTCGGAATTTAGTTTTCTTAGTGTGTGTGTGTGTGTGTGTGTGTGTGTGTGTGTGTGTGTGTGTGCGTGCGTGCGTGCGTGCGCGTGCGTGCGTGCGTGTGTGCGTGTGTGTGTGTGTGTGTGTGTGTGTGTGTGTGTGTGTGTGTGTTCTTTTGTTTTGTTCGTTTTTGTTATGACAGGATTTGGTTATACCACAGACCTCGGATACTACGAAGCAATTACCTGAACGTACGTTGGATCCGAGACCCAGATACAACGATTCTGTAATCATAAATTCTCAAAGAGATCCAAACGAAAAACTCTCAATGTATTTGACGCAAATTGTATCCTGGGTTTATACGCCTGACCATTCAAATTAACACAATCCCTGGAGACAAACATATGGTTTGAAACGTTTGACAAAAAACAAACAAACAAAAAATCACAAACAAACAAATAAACATACAACCTCCCCCCCCACCCCACAAGAACAACCCAAACTAACGAGTGTTGCCTTACAATCTGCAGTTGTTTGGGTTTTTTTAAATATATTTTTTTTATCATTTTTATTATCTTAAATTTATAGTCTTTTTCAATCTGAAAGTTCTACAGATTCAACAACCACCTTCGATCCTATCACCGTGCACTTCACAATGGCTATGCGTCGGTTGTACCTAACTGATTAGGCCCAACACTCGGCTTTATCACACTCGGCTTATATCAAAGATTGACATGTTTACATTTGGGCCAACAGCAAAGTGAGAACTGTATTATCAATGGTTTCTCCAGTCAATGAGAAACCATTTACAGCTTAGTCTTTTGTGAAGGACTATGGCTCTCAAACATAGGAGGCAAAATAGCACACTGCCTCTTAGTGCTGCAGCCTTGTGGGCTAGTTGGCCTTTGGGAACCACCCCAACACCGACTGTCCTAAAACCCTCTTGGCCGAGAGAGGGGATGGTTCCCAAAGGCCAACTAGCCCACAAGGCTGCAGCACTAAGAGCCAGTGCAATTTTGCCTCCTAGTTTGAGAGTCATAGTTCTTCACGACTGGAGAAACCATTGATAATACAGCTCTCACTTTGCTGTTGGCCCAAATGTAAACTTATGTCAATCTGTGATATAAGCCGAGTGTTGACATTGATTACATGATCTTTAACACACGTATTGGATCTTCTGCTTGGTTATACACAAGAAAGGGGGTTCAGGCACGACCAAGCAGGTGTGCATATATGTAGACCTGGGAGATCGGAAAAATCTCCACCCTTTAAACACCAGGCGCCGTTACCGAGATTCGAACCCGGGACGCGGGGTAGAAAAGGGTCCTACACGTAAAAGCCCACTTGCGTACATACCAGCGAACGAAGAAGTAGCAGCCCACGAACAAAGAAGAAGAAGAAGAAGAAGAAGAAGAAGAAGAAGAAGAAGAAGAAGAAGAAGAAGAAGAAGCTGGGACCCTCAGATTGAAAGTCCAACGCTTTAATTAAAGCCCGTCCTCACCAGGCCACTCTGCTGCTGTCTAGGTAGCATGTGATGGTCGTCCCTGATTGTTGTAAGCGCCGTAAATCGCCCAGATGGTGGACAGTCTTCACCACTGAGCGTCCTTTTTGACCAGACCGACAGTCTGCTCATTCCCTGGGACCAGCCGACAATGGGTCGGGATCCTCTGAAGAACCGCCCGTTTGCTTCTCGCCACTTTATGCAGCGCTGACGACTTCTTCTTCTTCCTCTTGCATTCATTCTTTCTTTCTTTCTCTCTACTCATCATCATCATCATCATCATCACCATCTTCTTCTTTTTCTTCTTCAGGGTTCCCAAGCCAAGCTCAGACGGTCAGTCCGGAGTGAATGACGAAGTCTGCAGTCCGCTGGAGCTCTGTCGCCGTTCCCCACAACTTGTCCTGGAGCGCTGCAGCGGGACTGGGCCAGATCTGGCGCCTCAGCTCTTCGTGTAGAGAGCAGTCTTCCAGGACATGGGCTGGAGTTTGAAGAGCGGCGTCACACACTGCAGCGCTGCTGACTAGTCTCCCCCCTCCCCCATCCCCCGCCGCCCCCCCCCCTTCGCCTCCCCCACCCCACCCCCCGAACAAACAGACAAGACAAGATGTGTGGCCTGTAGACTTCTCCACTCATGACCAGACTCTGTGTGAGCGCCAGGAAGAGCTGGAGAAAACGACGCCATCGCCAGAGCTGGACTGGTGGTGGTGGTGGTGCTGTGAAAGCCTTGGGGAACAAGACGACTCGCTTCACACAACGATGAAGTCAAGATGTGGAAATAGAATGCATGTACACGTTGACTCGATTTTCATGTACATGATGATTGTCATCTTTTTGGCCATCATTGTTTACATATTTTTTGCTTTTGCAAGTAGTTGCACTGTGGCTCTCGCACCCCCACTTTTTTCCCTTCAGTATAAATAACTGCTCTTATTATTATTATGATTTGTAAAATGACATTATGTAGCTGTTCTTGTAATATGCCCTCTTTCTCCTTTTCTCTCTCCCTCTCTCTAAATCCCTTCCTGTCTCTCTCCCTCTCTCTAAATCCCTTCCTCTCTCTCTCTCCCTCTCTCTAAATCCCTTCCTGTCTCTCTCCCTCTCTCTAAATCCCTTCCTTTCTCTTTCCCTCTCTCTAAATCCTTCCTGTCTCTCTCTCCCTCTCTCTAAATCCCTTCCTGTCTCTCTCCCTCTCTCTAAATCCCTTCCTGTCTCTCTCCCTCTCTCTAAATCCCTTCCTCTCTCTCTCCCTCTCTCTAAATCCCTTCCTTTCTCTTTCCCTCTCTCTAAATCCTTCCTGTCTCTCTCTCCCTCTCTCTAAATCTTTCCTGTCTCTCTCCCTCTCTCTAAATCCCTTCCTTTCTCTTTCCCTCTCTCTAAATCCCTTCCTCTCTCTCTCCCTCTCTCTAAATCCCTCCCTGTCTCTTTCCCTCTCTCTAAATCCCTTCCTCTCTCTTTCCTTCCTCTCCATCTGAGAGTGCGTGGTTGTCTTCTCTTTGAGTTGTCTGGTTTAAATCAAAAGAACAATCGATACATCTACAACACCAACTTTGATATTTGTAATTATGACAATAGCTTCATTGAAAATAACAATAAGAAGAATCACTTCGTGTTTATTCGTCACCTTATGGTTTGTGCTGTGTATCAATTCAATGCACTTACGTAAATGACAACACTACACGCATCTATACAAAAAATCCAGGTCAGTTAAAAAAACAACAACCCTGACATGCTATACTATACCCCGATCACGAAGTCTAGCAAGAAAATATCCAATAAGTAGACGTCAGATAGACTACTTTAATAAAATCTGATTATGCTTCCTGATTTGACACAAAGAAGAAGACATCCTGGTCAGGTATTTGTACCACATATATTGGGAAATATATATGTGTGATGTTTGCTTCTGACATATAACAGTGCAGTGAGGACAACCACTGCTTAACCAACCCACAATGTTTGCAGTCTCACTGTCTGTCAGAATCCGAATAACATTATTATCTCATCAAAAGAACTCTTAAGTGTGGTGAAGTCTGTGACAACACACAGATTACAAGCAAACCAGTAGAACTTGGCATACGACATTTATAGCAAAATTACACACAACAGTCATACCAAAACCAAGCCCTATAACAATATCAACTTTCCACTATTCAAAACAAAAGCATACACATACGCACGCGCGTACCCCCGCCCATATGCACGCACCCATGCACAATCTATTAAACAAATGAGGCGATGGAGTCAACATAAAACAACACAAAACAACTTGAGCAAACAGGGCATTGGAGCATCAATTACTGGTTTAGAAACATCAATCAAAGTCACAGAAACATCCATTTCATGAGTAAAATTAGCATCTTTATATCAGAATAAAACAACTGTGTCGCGTTGCGTCGGGCTGCTCTTCCCGGGGAGAGCACGTTGCCACAGTACAGCGCCACCCAGTTGTTCTACGTGCACTTGCACTTGTTTCACCATCACAGTTATGCCAGGGGACAGGACGCGTTTTTCTGTGCATAAAAAAAAATGATTGAAATAAAACATCGAAATACCGGAAACTAAACATAACTTGTGCATATGTAATTGTCCTTGAACAGTTTGTCTGAGTGCGTTTCCTTGTGAGTTCACAAAGAACAAAATTGTGGTCAGGTACTTGTGCGACATATAATATATGTGTAATATTTAGTTATGACATATAACAGTGTAACGAAGACAACCACTCCGTAATTAAACACACACAACCTTAAAAAAAATAAAAATAAAAAAAGAGAGAAGGAGAAAAGAAAAAAGAGTCAGGTATTTCTCTCCTGTTCTTTCTGGGCCGGCTTCCTGCCAAACAAGGCCCAGAAGGTCTCCCTGTATCGGGAGCCCATGACGTAGTAGACGAAGATGTTGAGGCTGGAGTTGACGTAAGTGAAGAATTCCGCGATCCAGAACGTGGACAGCAGGAAGTTCATGTTGCTGGTCCCCGTGGTCATCCCGGGCAGGAAGAGCCAGCTGAAGCGCACCACAGCCACGGGGAACAGGCACACCAGGAAGAGGATGGAGTTGGCCACCAACATCTTAGTCAGGGCCACCTCCCGGGGGGAGATCTCCGAGGAGGACCCAGCGCGCCATGTGACCACCTCCCGAAGCTTCACCGTGGTGATCCTGGTGGCGGTGATCACCACGATCATCACGGTCCCGGGAAGGCCCACCCCGAAGACGAAGCTTTCCAGGTTGTCTATGAAGTCCTTGTGAGCCTTGTAGAACGTGCCGCTGACGCCTGTCTTTATGATCGTGTTTATTGCTGGGTCGTAGACACATCCGACACGGTACCGGAACGTGGTGATGAAGCATAGGCCCAGGATCAGGATGTAGGCCACGGTAATGATGATCGCCATGGTCTTTGTGCGCAGCAGAGTCTGAAACTTGAGGGGGTTCAAGATGCACAGGCATCTCTCGGTGGCGATGATGGCAGAAAGTATGTAAGAAATGTAGTTGAAGCCGAACAAACCTAAGGAGTTGTAGTTGGTTAGGAACGTATCCACGGGCCCGAACAGGTCTCTTGTCGTGAACTGCAGGTACAGCTGCTCTCCGTGGTGTAGGATGCCCATGATCAGATGGAACTCGTCCGTCAGCGACAAAGTAAAGAGACACAGATTGACACGATCTTTGAGCCCCTGCTTGTAGAACACTATGGTGTTGATGATGTTACCGGGCGCACCAATCAGGAACAGGAAGGCCAATAAGATGTCTTTAATTCTGCGTATCATGAACTCTACATCTTCCGTTAGAATACCTTCGGGTTTCTCCAGTGGTAAATGTTCTATTTCGCTGAAAGGGACGTCATCACACCATCTATCATATATCGTCACGTTCTGAGGTATTGTCTGTAAAGGTCTATACGCCGACAATGTAGTTTGCAAGGTGGCGCCGTAAATCGCACTTACAAACTGCAGGGAATGGTTCTCTTGGGAAGGCCCAGGAACATGCGCCATAGTTTTATAAACCCAAACGATTTTTCTCGCTACTGTTTTTTTCCCCCAGTCATTCGTTACTGCCTGCAATGTCGGTCACGTGATGACGGTCTCCGCATTCACCAAGGATCAGTTTGTTAATTCGTTCCTTGTTCTGAAGACACACACAAAGAAACAGAGATTACATAGAATTGAAGACGAGCGAGAAAAAAAACAAAAACAACAACAACAAAAAACCTAAAGCAAGCATGCCTATGAAGTAACGCTCACATCAACCAAGCACTTATTTCAATTACACCAACAAAATAAACAGTTTCGGTTTCTGCGTTCGGACAAATCCATATACGCTGTACCACATCTGCTTGGAGGAAGCGTGCATGGCGGCAGCACAACACAACGCGCTGGTCAGGCCTTGAGGGCATGCTGAGATATCTGTGTGTGTGCCTGGTCAGGCCTTGAGGGCATGCTGAGATATCTGTGTGTGTGTACCTGGTCAGGCCTTGAGGGCATGCTGAGATATCTGTGTGTGTGTACCTGGTCAGGCCTTGAGGGCATGCTGAGATATCTGTGTGTGTGTACCTGGTCAGGCCTTGAGGGCATGCGGAGATATCTGTGTGTGTGCCTGGTCAGGCCTTGAGGGCATGCTGAGATATCTGTGTGTGTGCCTGGTCAGGCCTGAGGGCATGCTGAGATATCTGTGTGTGTGTGCCTGGTCAGGCCTGAGGGCATGCTGAGATATCGTACCTGGTCAGGCCTTGAGGGCATGCGGAGATATCTGTGTGTGTGCCTGGTCAGGCCTTGAGGGCATGCTGAGATATCTGTGTGTGTGCCTGGTCAGGCCTTGAGGGCATGCTGAGATATCTGTGTGTGTGCCTGGTCAGGCCTGAGGGCATGCTGAGATATCTGTGTATGTGTGCCTGGTCAGGCCTGAGGGCATGCTGAGATATCTGTGTGTGTGCCTGGTCAGGCCTGAGGGCATGCTGAGATATCTGTGTGTGTGCCTGGTCAGGCCTGAGGGCATGCTGAGATATCTGTGTGTGTGCCTGGTCAGGCCTTGAGGGCATGCTGAGATATCTGTGTGTGTGCCTGTCAGAGTGGATTTCTTCTACAGTTCTGTGCCAGAGGACAACACGTGTGTGTGTGTGTGTGTGTGTTTGTGTGTGTGTGTGTGTGTGTGTGTGTGTGTGTGTGTGTGTGTGTGTGAAGTGCGTGCTGCACACACCTCGGTTTCTGATCTCATCCGAATGGCGAGACGCTCAGTTTGATTTTCCAGCCAAACTTAGGAGAAAGGGCGAGAGTGGGAGTCAAACCCAGACCCTCACGGACACTGAATGAACAGATGAGCGTCTTTACCACTCTGCCACCTACCTCCTCCCCCCACCATCCAAACAGCCAACTAACTGACACGCACCACACAGCAAGAAAGTAACGGACACAAAGCCAGCTGTGCACTGACAGTGCGTGATTGTCGCCACAGCCCAGCGGTTACAGCGTTGGACTTTCAGTCTGAAGGTCCCGGGTTCGAATCTCGGTAACGGTGCCCGGTGGGTAAGGGGTGGAAATTTTTCCGATCTCCCAGGTCAACGTATGTGCAGACCTGCCAGTGCCTGAATCCCTTCGTATGTATACGCACGCAGAAGATCAAAATACGCACGTTAAAGATCCTGCTATCCATGTCAGCGTTCCGTGGGTTATGGAAACAAAGAACATACCTAGCATGCTCACCCCCGAAAATGGAGTATGGCTGCTTACATGGTAGGGTAAAAACCGTCATACACATAAAAGCCCACTCGTGTGCATACGAGTGAACGTGGGAGTTGCAGTCCACGAACGAAGCAGCAGCAGCAGCAGCAGAAGACTGTAGCATGGAACGGGCAATATGAAGAAGCGTAGAACTGCAAGCTCTCACACACTGTCAGCTCCGTGGTACTCTATGTCAACATCTTCAGTGTCAGCAACGGGTTGATGCACACTTTAAGAGGCGACCAATCATTATTTTCACTCCAGGTTAAGACACCCACTGGTTCCTCCAGACTTAACAGTGATCATCTTAACTAAGAGTTTTCTTCAATTCATTTCCTGCGATAGTTCATTCAATCAGAAAAGCCATTTATGTGCTGGACGCATTAATTTTTTAAAAGTTACTACTCACATATTGTTTTCAAGAACCTCTCTCTCTCTCTCTCTCTGTCAGAGAGTTTCAGTTTCAGCAGCTCAAGGAGGCGTCACTGCGTTCGGACAAATCCATATACGCTACACCACATCTCCCAAGCAGATGCCTGACCAGCAGCGTAACCCAACGCGCTTCGTCAGGCCTTGAGAGAGAGAGAGAGAGAGAGAGAGAGAGAGAGAGAGAGACAGAGACAGAGAGACAGAGAGAGACAGAGACAGAGACAGAGAGAGACAGAGAGATTCAAACTGAACACTTTTTCATTGATGGTATATACTCATCAGATGGTGTCACGTGCAAGCCGAATGAAGACCAGACACATTCTAAACAGCCGATCTTATGCAACATACATACACACTTCATCTCCTGAGTTGTCCAGGTGTTCTCCTGCTACATACATAGACACTTCATCTCCTGAGCTGTCTACATGTTCTCCTGGAACACTCAAAGACACTTCATCTCCTGAGCTGTCTACATGTTCTCCTGGAACACTCAAAGACACTTCATCTCCTGAGCTGTCTACATGTTCTCCTGCAACACTCAAAGACACTTCATCTCCTGAGCTGTCTACATGTTCTCCTGGAACACTCAAAGACACTTCATCTCCTGAGCTGTCTACATGTTCTCCTGGAACACTCAAAGACACTTCATCTCCTGGGCGCTCCAGGTGTTCTTCTCAACACCTGCACAATCATCACGTCTTCCCCGTGTGCTGTTGATGTTGCAGCTGAAACTGGATCCAGAGAAACGCTGGAGTTTTCAAGCAAAGAACAAAAAAAAGCTGAAAATACCCCCCCCCACACCCTCCCCCCTCCCCACACACCCCTCCCTCCTCCCCCCCAAAAAAACCAGCAGAAAAACAAAACAACAACAACAATAGATGCTGACAAACGTGTTCTCTTCTCACCACCACCACCACCACTCCAATAGTTTCCTTTGATGTCTTCGGCCCATACAGACACACAATTGGCAGACATGGGAAGCATGAAACATGAAAATGAATCACTATCGTCAGCAGCAGCAGCACCACCACCCACTTCTCTTGTTCATTTTTTATTTTTTGGTCAAAATTTTTTATTCAAAATTTGCATGACGTACAAACATACATGAATACTCAAAGTAAGTAGCATAAACATGATAGAAAGAAAGAAAAAAATAGGATAAAAGAAATCGGAAAAGCGACTGGATAATATCTAAGTTTGGATTAAAAAAAAAAAAGATACGAAAAGAACCACAAAGAAAGAAGAAGAACAACAAGAACAAGTAGAACTAGGACGAAATGCTGGCAGGAATACCTGAATGAACGTCAGGTATGTAGACACCGGATGCACTTCAGGAAGCCTGATGGATGCTAACTTGTCATTCACATCGTGGTGCCGCCAGATACAAAATAACCCATATCAGCAAACAAAGTTCCACATCACACAATATTCCTTGCTTTGATTTGTAATCATAAACACGGCTTCACATGGAAACCAACTGGTTTCAGTTTCAGTTTCTAATAAAGGGGGCGTCACTGCGAGGCGTTTCTCTACTGAGATAATAAAGATGTTCTGATTCTGAATCTGATAGTAATAATGACAATAAAAGGACATTTGGTACACCCAATCTATTGACACAAAAGCCCCAGGCGTTTACAATAAAACACACACACACACAAAAAAAAACAAAAAACAAACTGCAATGACGCGAGCATACTAAAAACACACAAACACACCCGCACGCACAGATCATCCCCGTTACCACTCCATCCCACAAACCCACACACACTCCACACAAGATGTACACACACACACACACACACACACACCCGATCGTTCAAGGCATATGAACATGTGTACGTTTAAAAATTGTAAAAACAATAGAAGTAAAACCAAAACAAAACAAAACCAAAAAAACTTGATTAAAACATAAAGGTGAAGAAAAGGAGTTATTCACTGACTGGGAAGAAAACCCA